>NC_086449.1:302212967-302512967 GCF_028390025.1 Pseudophryne corroboree | reverse complement strand
AAGGATAGGTGCTATCTACTGCATAATGGTCCTGCCAGATTGCAGAGTTGCTTGGTGGGCTATATGATTTAGTTGAACAGCAATGTTGAACAAGGGTCAGGAGGAAGGGAAAGTGAAGAAAAGAAAATATGTGAGGATATGTGTGGACTGCACAGAGGGGATGTAATTAGCTATGAATGTTTATACATTATTTTATGTTCTTTTCATTCTAGAAAAGAAGTTTAGATTAATTTACTCTAAGCCCTGCCCACATACCTGCTCTGAAAACATACAGTATATATGTAAGCAGCACAAACAGGTGGTGCTCTTATTGTTTACATTAGATGTTTAAATTGTACATTAATGTATTGCAGTAATTGCTGCTGCTGCTTACTATCCCAGTAAATCCTATATTACAGGTATTTCATAATTTGAAACATATTGGAGTTTCTTTTCCTACTGTATTGGAATAATTGTTTATTTGTTATTATTTTATTGTATCATATTGGGTATAAGAAACATAGGGGGTGATTCAGACCTGATCCTAGATGTGCTAAATTTAGCACATCTACGATCAGCTTCCCTGACATGCGGGGGGACTCCCAGCACAGGGCTAGTCCGCCCCGCATGTCAGGCCCTACCCCGCCGCACAAGTACAAAAGCATTGCACAGTGGCGATGCTTTTGTACTAGAAGAGTAGCTCCCCACCAGCGCAGCTCCTGCGCGCTGGCGGGGAGCTACTCGTCGCTGCCCGGGTCGCAGCGGCTGTGTGTGACGTCACAAACATAGGCGTGCGCAGCACATTTAATTAGGGGGTGCACCGTCAGAGGGGTGTGTCTAGCACTGCCTTTTGGGCGTGTCTAGCACCATCTATTGACGGTAACGCAATATAAAATATCCACCCTTGTGCCAATCCTAATAAAGCAGATACATTGTCAGATGTTGTGGTGTGCTCCAAACAAACACCCCTGATGGCACTCACTGCAATTACACTGCTCCTCTTCAGCCCGGTCTGGCTCCCCCTCTCTTTCCCCTGCAAGCTGCAGCAGCTTACTTACAAGTCAGTCACTCACTGACACTGACAGTCGCAGACTAGTACTGCTGCTGCTGGAAAAATGAGTGACGTGTCAATGCTGCTGCCGGCCGCCTGCCAGTATTGAATTTGTCTTCCTAAGAGGAACACTGGCTGCATGCTGATCCTCATCAGTGTCTGGCGTTGGCATAGCATCAAAGGAGAGAGGTGGGCATGTGGTGGGTGTGACGGGTGGGTGGTGGCATCCTTGATTAACCCAGGCGTCCGGTCAGTAATGCAGTCCTGACAGGGTGCAGCACAGAGTGGACAGTAATCGGCCTGCTCGGCGATCGCTGCATCAGGCATGTGAGATCGGGGTGCCAGACATTAGGGGGTGCCTGTGCGCACCAGGCACCCCTCCTGCACACACCTATGGTCACAAAGCCGCCACGGCCCGCCCCCCCAATGGTCCGGGCACTCCTTCATTGCCAGGACCGCGCCCCCTAAGTGGTGCCCAAATGCTGCCGGCCCACCCCCTCCCGCCCAGCGACGTCCTCTGCCTGTCAATCAGGCAGAGGCGATCACAGGGCTAAAACAGCCGTCGGCTGTCTGGCATGTGCCAGCGCACTGCGGCACCGGCGCTTGCGCAGTTCAGACCTGATCGCTGCTGTGCGAAAACGCACAGCAGCTATCAGGTCTCAGTTAGCCCTATAGAGAGGAAATATACACTTAGCCATCATTATGTTCTTTGATTGATTACACAGTCAGTACAAGTCCAACTATACCACAGAATATTTGTACTTTATTGGAGGTTTTGCACTGGCTTCTGCGTGTGGGCCAGGTCATTCCATGGTCAGGTGTGCATGTGTAAATGTGATTCTTATTTTTATCTATGTTTCACTTTTCAGATTTGTTTTACCATAAAATACTTATTTTAAAATATTTTATTTCATTACTTTTTCTATTTAATGTTTCCAATTAACTATTTATTGCAATAATATATTTTATTATGTTATAACGTTGTCAGTGTCAACTTACAATTACACTAGAGCAGGCCTGGTCAACCTACGGCTCTCCAGCTGTTGTGAAACTACAAGTCCCAGAATCCCCCGCTCCTCCCATGACCAGCTGATAAAGCATGCTGGGACTTGTACTTTCATAACAGCTGGAAAGCAACAGGTTGGGCAGGCCTGCACTAGAGGTACTACGGTCAGAGGTGCTTTCAGTCTTGTAAGATCCTAGTAGAGGAAGAAAAGAGATGACTTCTTAGAAAGTGTCACCACAGTACCAAGGAATCTAGCAATAACTGTGTGTGTCTTTTACTGCCGCAGAGAGAATATTTGCATTTGAGAACATCAAAATAAATAATTGGAAAATAAAGGTAAGTATGGAGACAGAAAATGAGAACATTGTAAATGTTGGATTCTCATGTTATTTGATTTTCAGATATTAAAGTGGAGCTGTTCACGGGGCTGAAATATACTCATTGTAAATACTGTTATCCAGTTAATTACAGCTTTCCATCCCACTTCAAATTGACGGTTACTTAAATAATGACAGGATGGCAGTATTACTTTCTACTGACCTGCAGCACCTGCAAATTCTGGCAGCCATTTTGATCTCCCTCCAGGAAAATGCAGAGTAAATGCAGAAGCAAGTGAAAACCAGTTACCATTTTTTAAGCATCAGTTTTCAAGTTTAGTGCTTTAGACCACAGGGGTATCAGGTATGTAAATATTCCTAAATTACCTACAATATTTCTTCGTAATAGAAAAGTTTCAAACAATGTTTACAAATAAAATCATAGCAAATTAGTAGGAAACAGGAAATGTGTAGGTGTGCAGAGTGGAAAGTGTTTGCAGGAAACAGCATTTTTACTTTTTGATTTAAAAGCAGCTGCATTAATGTATTGGTCTTTTAAATCATGCTAAGCTCAACACTGACATCCTGTGTTTATTTCAAGTACTGCAGCAGATTTTTGGGTGGAATTAGACAATTGAAAATTTTATCAACAAATTTAATAGCCGACAACTTTCTATAGAGACATTTTCTCACTTGCAGAGCACAACCATTTTGACATAGCTGTAATGATTCAAGTTCCCAAAAACTTTGTACAAATGGAGCTACTGTACAGAGTGCATTCAAACATATCGAAAATTCTTAACTTTTTTAAAATTATATATTTAATATTTATTTATATTGTAATATTTGAACAATACTGTTAACAATACTGCCACAGCTTTAATTTTCTAGTTTATTATTATTATTATTATTATTATTATTATTATTATTATTATTATTGTTCAAATTACATATTTCTGTTGTTTAATAAAATATCTGATTCTATCACAGGTTGAGAAAGAGGGTTGGATACTATATTTATTTTTTTCTGTTTGTTTTTTGTTACTATTTATTTTTTACTTTCTTTTTTTTAAGATATATTTATTGAAAGTTTCAATAAGGACAAATTACAGTATAGAATGGTATACAATCACAGATTACCAAACAGCGGCTCTACAAAACCTAAGAGTAGGTATAAAAGTATATGGGTTCGAAGGCATACTATATGGAGACATAGCAGTCAAGTCAGTACATTATGAAGACACAAGTAAAGTAAGGCCAATTAAACAGTGGCTTAACATTTGAAAAAGAAAACCAGTACATTATGAAGAAACTATTCATTACTTTGTTAACCATGGGAGTCCTTAAGTAGTAATGTCACATGACTGGCGTCATCCCGACCGCCGGGATGACGAACGCATCCTGTAATTTCACTAGGTCTTTTCTGTGTCCAGCACTAACATATACAAATACATACAGTAGCATTCATCGTGAATGCTGAGTGCAGGAACCTGAGCCAGAAACTGAAGGAGATATTTATTGTATCCAAGTCTGGACCCCCAGGCTCTTACTGTTACCTCTCAGAGGCCTTCTGGTGGTGATATGGTCATGAGAGAGTTGACTCCAACTTTAAAATCTGTGACATTTATAAATATGGAATTTCTAGTCTACAAAATGTCTGTTTATAAAAGGTCCCTTTGAAATAAGGGTTTACAGTGAACCCATAACCTAAACACATAAGAAGCAGCCATTTTATGGGATGAATGTGCATTCGTGAGAATATTTATGCCTTAGTAATGTCACTAATTCCTAGTAGTTTGCTAGAAACAATTCTCATTATTTTCTCAATACACAAAATGGCTACAATACTGTATATACATTTTATCTAGACTTTATCTGGACACATTAGGTTCCTCATGCCTAGCAGTATGCTTGAATATATCATCTGAAGCCCATACATTGTTTACAGTCAACTGTGTAAAAGTGTAAATCCCTACGGTAAATGCTCTTATGCAACGTCACATGTCTACCTTTGAACAAGTCACCTGATTTCACTGGAATCCGCAAGCTGACATTAGCAGTAGGGCAAAAATTGAGAAAATGGTCCTAGTTTTGCACCTAAACGAATAAACAATATTTTATTTTGTGGGCTGGAATTATTTAAATGGGCTGGCATGCATGGGGAAGGCCAGTTTAATGGGTGGGCACACAGTTTTAATGGGATCATACTTACCACTTTTAAAAAGCCTCTCCTGGAAGTGGATAGCCATGAAAGAGGTGCAAGGGGGCATGTTGATGCAAACCACTGTTCCAACTTCCAAGCCACGATTTCTGGTATGTTTCAGGCTGTTTAGTGAAAGGCTCCCCCATTGTGCACAAACAGGGTCTCAACTAAACTATGGCTGACAGGTCTCGTGGGGCCTCTGATTCTATACGGTAGTTACCTCTTCAATATTGCAGATAAATGCCTTATTCTAACCAATCAGGATGCAGCTGCCACTGTGAAATCTAACTTTGCTGCCTTTTCTATGCTACCAAACTGTGGGGCACTCAGTCATCTTGCGCTCACTGCAACTGCTAGGAGAAGTTTAGCCACAGATTTAATAACATCAATTGTTTTGAAACTTCTGTTAAGACTGCTAACACTGGTGACCTCCCATCAAAGACATTGTTCTCTCCTTTAATAAGCTTAGATTACTATTACTGTTGAATGCTGAAATGATCCAGAAGTTATTTTTATCTGTGTGCTTCTCACCTTCATTTTTTTTCTGTAGAATCACACTTATTTCACCCATCTCTTCTGGGACTTTCTCTCTATTTACTAACCATATAACCAGCATCTTGCACCATACACTACTTCACCTATAAGTGGGATAAATTTCCTAATAGGCAATAATTCCTCACATTTATTCATACAGTCTTCCGAAATATGTATGGCGATTGTTTAATGTGTGTTTAATGTACGGATGGTGTAATGGTAAAGGGCCCCATATATCAGATGAAATTGGGCATTTTGGAGGCATTTCCGATCTGATCTTATACGCGTTCCTGTGAGTATCGGATCAATCCTCTAGACTGAATATGCTGCACATTTAATCATGTCTGGCCCCGCAGGCATGGCTGGGATCGCCCAAGATACATTGTATGCAAATGGACAGCATACAATGTATCTTGGGCGATCCTGCCCCCCGGAAGGCTGCCGGGGTGATCGCCCGCAACATGTCAGACAGACATGTCGCGGTAGTGTATGGGACCCTTTAGCATTACTGCCTCACAGCACTGAGGTCATGGGTTCAATTCCCACCATGGCCCTAACTGTGCGGAGTTTGTATATTCTCCCCATACTTGCGTGGGTTTCCTCCAGTTACTCCGGTTTCCTCCCACAATCCAAAAATATACTGGTAGGTTAATTGGGTGCTAGCAAAATTAACCCTAGTTTGAATGTGTGTATGTGCATGTGGTAGGGAATATAGAGTGTAAGCTCCACTGGGGCAGGGATTGATGTGAATGGGCAAATATTCTATGTAAAGCGCTGCGGAATATGTGTGCGCTATATTAATAACTGGTAATAAATAAATAATAAATAAATGTTGTGTCTTTGTTTATGTCATGTTTAATAACAGACTTTAAAAGTTGCACTTTATTGGTTTATATGCCTACCGATATAGCTTCTAGTGGAATGTTCATGTTTTCATGTCGGTTACCTCAGTTTTTTTTATTAAAGGTAACGTAACAAGGGCAATGCATGTAAATCTTTTGTCATCAATTGTGTCATATAAAACAATTAAAACAAAATGAACTATAATGGAGGATAACATATAATGTGATCATTTAATAGGCAGGTCTGGCATTGATTCAGAAGATTTCCAAAATCTCTAATGACAAAAGTGTTAGGTTAGCTTGTAGCTATCAAGTTCCTACTGTTATGAAAG
Source organism: Pseudophryne corroboree (assembly GCF_028390025.1). Lineage (NCBI taxonomy): Eukaryota > Metazoa > Chordata > Amphibia > Anura > Myobatrachidae > Pseudophryne > Pseudophryne corroboree. Next base: position 302,506,703 of record NC_086449.1, on the reverse strand, counting down.
CTCTTAAAGAACAAAAGAATATTAGCGTTACTGTAAAATTTTCCCTTGTGTCATAGCTGGTGAATATATTGCCAGGATCAGCAAGGGATAGTACAATAAAAGTGGCATTTTCTTGTAACATTTTATAAAGTAATCAATTAATACAGCATACAAACAGTAATTAGACTAATGTGTTAGAAATCTGAACCAATTTTGACAGGTTGCAATGCACCAAAGTGCACAATGAAGTGTCAATTATGAAGTTGACACAATGGTCTAGTTTTTTGAGCGATGCATAAAAGATATTTTATATATATATTTTTTGTTCTGCATCATTATCACAGCTGTGCATCTCTTTATCACTGCTCTGCATCTCTCTCACAGCTGTGCATCTCTTTATCACTGCTCTGCATCTCTCTCACAGCTGTGCATCTCTTTATCACAGCTAATCATCTCTTTATCACTGCTCTGCATCTCTCAACTGTGCATCTCTTTATCACTGCTCTGCGTCTCTCTCACAGCTGTGCATCTCTTTATCACTGCTCTGCATCTCTCTCACAGCTGTGCATCTCTTTATCACTGCTCTGCATCTCTCAACTGTGCATCTCTTTATCACTGCTCTGCGTCTCTATCACAGCTGTGCATCTCTTTATCACTGCTCTGCATCTCTCTCACAGCTGTACATCTCTTTATCACAGCTATGCATCTCTTTATCACAGCTATGCATCTTTCTCACAGCTGTGCATCTCTTTATCACATCTCTGCATATGTCTCACAGCTGTTCATCTCTTTATCACTGCTCTGCATCTCTCTCACAGCTGTGCATCTCTTTATCACTGCTCTGCATCTCTTTATCACTGCTCTGCATCTCTCTCACAGCTGTGCATCTCTTTATCACAGCTGTGCATCTCTTTATCACTGCTCTGCATCTCTCTCACAGCTGTGCATCTCTTTATCACAGCTACAGTATGCATCTCTTTATCACAGCTATGCATCTCTTTATCACATCTCTGCATATGTCTCACAGCTGTGCATCTCTTGATCACTGCTCTGCATCTCTTTATAACATCTCTATATCTCTCTCACAGCTTTGTATCTCTCTCACAGCTGTACATCTCTTTATCACATCTCTGCATCTCTCTCACAGTTGTGCATCTCTTTATCACATCTCTGCATCTCTCTCACATCTGTGCATCTCTTGATCACTGCTCTGCATCTCTCTCACATCTGTGCATCTCTTGATCACTGCTCTGCATCTCTCTCACAGCTGTACATCTCTTTATCACAGCTATGCATCTCTTTATCACCGCTGTGCATCACTTTATCACAGCTTTGCATCTCTCACAGCTGCGCATCTCTTTATCACAGCTCTACATCTCTCTCACAGCTGTGCATCTCTCTCTTTATCACAGCTCTGCATCTCTTTATCACTGCTCCTCATCTCTCTCACAGCTGTGCATCTCTTTTTCTCTTTCATCCACTAGGGGAGACTGGAGCACTCTTAGACATTAGGGGTGTGAAGCTTGCAACCGGAGGTGTGGCACAATCTAAAATTAGTATTGTCTGCACCGCCGGCTCCTCCCCCTTCACATCCCTCCTCCCTCAGTTTTGAAAACTGTGCTGGAGGGACAGCACGTGGGAGCACAGAGCTCCTGACTAAAATTGGAATATTGGCTGCGTCACCCTAATGAAAAGGGTGACAAAGACCATTGAATACTGAGAGACAAAGATCCCTTTTGAAGGGATCTGCATCTCTCAACAGGAGATCCTTGGCAACTGTGAGTGAGTACTGGTTGTAGGCAGCTCAAGATAGTGTGAGATCCCCCACTAGGGCTGGCGGCAAGCGTGGGGCTCTGCAGAGAGTGTCTCCCCTGTAGTTTAGCAGCGCTGCTACGAAACCTGGTGTGAGCGGCCCTGGCGCGCGCAGAGTTGGGACCTGGTGTCTGAGTGTAGAAAACTGTGTAGCGCCACTACAGTGAGCGGCCCCGGCGCGTGCAGACCAGCCAGTTGAAGACTGAGGCGCCGCTACGGGACACGGTGTGAGCGGCCCCGGCGCGCGCAGAGACGGAGTACAGAACAGTGTGAGGCGCTGCTACGGGACATGGTGAGAACAGTCCCGGCTCGCGCCAGCCAGTGTAGAGAGACGCTGCTGTGAATTAAGTACCGCGCGGCTGAGGAGATTCCCTCAGCCGCGTGAGGGTGTAATTGAGGGGCATAGCACATTACAGTGCGGAAGGGCCCCAGTTATATAGAGAAGTGCCGCTGTAGTTTAGTGGGTTAAGGCTCACATAGACTAATCTATGGGGCATTGATTAAATAGATGTCCAAACTTAGTGGTGGCCATCTTAATAATTCCTTACAGGCGCCAACTTTGAGTGGTGTGGGTGAGCCCTCCCCCTGTTATTAGTAACCAATAAGATGGCAGTGCGATTTTATAAAGTAACAGCTCCCTCTGCTGGCAAGACGTTGTATGTTCAGTGCTATGAGGATCTCCTGATATATAATTATAATTTTATATTTTCAAAGGAATTCTATTGCAAAGATCTTGACGAAAATACACGGAAGCGAGCGGATACCAACTCCAACATCGTAACTGGTTTACAGTTAGGGTGTGGGGATTTGTGAGTCGGCTGGTGTGTTTTTTTATTTATTTATTTATTTATATTTATTGGCCTAATCCCTTTATATATAGGGAAGGGACAGGTAATTCCAGCCGGATCTGACGCCTTCACTTCCGTCATCTCTCAGTCTTTCTCTTCCTAGTTTAAAGGGTGAAAGAGCTGTGTAATACCCGGGTAAGGGGTTTAAATAACATGTCTAAAGCACAAGGCTTCCAAGACCTGTTATGTTTGTACGAAATGTAACAGGAAGAGCACGCGGGTTGGCAGCTCCGGAGTGTGCGATTCCTGCTTAGACAAGGACGCCCCACCTGGGAGCAGTGCTCCGCCTAGGTCATACAACCTTGCGAATAGAATCTCCATGGAGATGGCAGAATCACGGAAGCAGCAATCAGAATGAGCTGCGGGATTCTCTAAGACAGTGGAGGAATTTCTCATCAAGTTAACGCCACCCGCACATGCAGAAACGAATGTGCGCAAGGCAGTTTAAAGACCTTCCTATTATACAGGAATTAGAGGAGGAAGAGAGCCTTCTCGTTGATACAGAGGAAGGTGAGTTAATTGAATCTACCCTAGACGCCGATTTTCCAGAAGAGGACACGGCAATCTCGGGTATTGAGTCTTTAATTGAAGCGGTAAAGGAGATCCTAAACTTTAAGGTAAGAGAGGTAAAGGAGCCAGAAGAATTTCAATTTCTTCGAATCCCAAAAGCCGCGTTCAGCAGTGTTTCCCATTCCACAATCCCTCCAATCTCAGATGGAGGAGGCTTGGAAACAGCTGGACAAACGCTTTCAATTTCCGAAGAGGTTTCAAGCGACTTATCCCCTACCCAAGGGTGTGATGGATAAGTGGGAGAATCCGCCTGCAGTGGATGCTTCCCTAGGAAGGTTGTCGAAGAAGACAATCTTACCAATACCTAATGTGACGACTTTAAAGGATGCGTCAGATCGAAAGGTGGACACAGCTTTAAAGTCTATTTTGGTAGCAGCAGGTGCAGCACAGAGACCTGCGATCGTATGTGCTTGGGTCAACAAGGCCATGGGTGCATGGTCTGGGCGTATTGTACAGGCTATTCAGGAGGAAAATAGCTTGGAAGAGATTACCCAACTGGTGGAACACGTTCGAGAATCTGCTTCATACTTGTGTCAAGCCTCAAAGGATCTTAGCAGAATAGCATCGCGCATCTCCGCATCGGCCATATCGGCTAGACGGATTTTATGGCTCAGAGAATGGCAGAGAAACTCTGAAACCAAGAAGGCGGTAGAAGCCATCCCTTTTGGGGGTGACATGCTTTTCGGTTCAGAATTGGACAAGTGGATTTCGCAGGCTACAGCAGGGAAATCCACCTTTTTGCCTACTCCTTATACAAGAGCCACTCCGCAGGTTAGGAGAGGTTATTTGGGACCAGCGTTTAATTCATTTAGATCGCAGTCCTTTCGAGCCCAAGGAAGAGGCTTTGATGCACAAGTACGCGAAGGCAGAGGTAGTGGACGCTCACAGGCAGCAGCCAGAAAGCAGGATAAACCTGCTGACAAAACCGTGGCATGACGGTCTCCCGGCCCACCTGGGATCACCCTTAGTGGGCGCACATCTGGAAGATTTTCGGGACATCTGGGCCAACACCTCACCAGATCTTTGGATGGATTTTCGACAGAGACCTCACAGTCAGTTTTTTACAATGGGTTTGCCTCGGTGCCCTCAAAAGGCAAAAGCTCTACTGACAGCAATTCAAAAATTACTACGGTCAGAGGTCATTTCTCCAGTTCCCGCCTCTCAGTGAGGAACGGGTTTCTATTCCAAGCTTTTCGTCGTGCCAAAGCCAGATGGAACGATCAGGCCGATACTCAATTTAAAAGCTTTAAACCAGTTTCAATAAAATCTACAAATTCAAAATGGAATCAGTCCAGTCGGTCATTGCAGGTTTGGAACAGGGCGAGTTCATGGTGTCCATGGACATAAAGGATGCATACCTGCATATCCCAATTTGGTCTCCCCACCAAGCTTACCTAAGGTTTGCACTGGTGAAGGATCATTACCAATTCAGAGCCTTACCATTCGGTCTATCATCAGCTCCATGGATCTTCACGAAGATCATGGCGATCATGGTTGTAGGATTGAGGCTATTAGGGGTCACGATAAGACCTTATCTGGGCGATCTTTTGATCAAGGCCTCCTCTCCAGAGAAGCTGATGAAGGATGCTCAGACATCTCACCGATTTCTCATTCAACATGGGTGGATTGTGAACTTCCAGAAATCCAACCTCATTCCAACTCAACGGCTTCAGTTCCTTGGTCTCATCCTGGACACGGTGCAATTGAGAATTTTCCTGCCGGAGTCCAAGATCCAGGACATACAGAAGTTAGTGGCTCATGTACTAAGGACACCGACGGTGTCTCTGCACCTCTGTGTGCAACTTCTCAGGAAAATGGTGGCGTAGTTCGAAGCTCTCCAGTACGGCGGACTTCATTCCCGACCATTCCAGATGAACCTCATTGCTCACAGAAATCTCGCAGCAGGAAAGAGATTCGGCATTTGGGATTGGAGGATCCTGACAACGGACGCCAGTCTCAGAGGTTGGGGTGCCGAATTAGAGGACCGTCAGTTCCAGGGAAGACTGACGTTACAGAAGAGCAGATTACTCATAAACATTCTCGAACTAAGAGCAGTTTACAATGCGCTTCTCTTAGCCGAAGACCGGGTCATGGGTCAACACGTAAGGATTCAGTCGAACAATGTCACAGCGACGGCTTACATAAACCGTCAAGGAGGAACAAAGAGCAGGATGGCGTTAAAAGAAGCCACAAAGAATTTGTTGTGGGCAGAAAGGCGAAACATAATCCTCTCGGCAGTGTTCATTCCAGGTGTGGAAAACTGGGAAGCAGATTATCTCAGTCGCCAGGCTATGCATCCGGTAGAGTGGTGCCTACATCCACGGATTTTCAACATGGTGGTGAGGAGATGGGGCCTACCTCAAGTTGACCTAATGGCGTCTCGGCAGAACCACCAACTGCCCAGGTATGTGTCCAGGACAAGGGATCCAGCAGCAGAAGGAGTGGATGCATTAACACTTCCTTGGTGTTACAAGAAGGTTTACATCTTTCCACTTTCCCACTCCTACCCAGGGTTCTGAAGAGGTTGAAACGAGAACGAGTATGGGCGATTCTAATCGCACCAGATTGGCCCCGCAGGAGTTGGTACTCAGACCTACGAGGGTTATTAGCGGACGATCCTTGGTGGTTACCTCAGAGAGAGGACCTGCTATCTCAGGAACCGTTTCACCATCCGGACCTGAACAGGCTGCGTTCAACGGCGTGGCTATTGAGACCCGGATCTTAAGAAGCAGAGGGATACCTAGAACGGCCATTCCTACAATGATTGCCGCTAGGAAGCCGGTCACAGCCATGCACTACTACAGAATTTGGAAGAGGTACATGGATTGTTGTCAGGAACGGGGGTGGAATTCAACGACCTTCCACTTATCCAGACTTTTATTTTTTCTTCAGGCCGGCCTAGAGTTAGGTTCAGGCCGGCCTCTGAAGGTTCAGGTTTCGGCTCTTTCCATCCTTTTTCGACAGCGGTTGGCATCCTTGCCAGAGGTTCAAATCTTTTTACAGGGGGTTCTGAGGATACAGCCCCCTTTTCGTCCTCCCACTGCGCCATGGAATTTCAATTTGGTGTTGGAATTTTGAAATCGTCACTCTTTGAGCGGTTAGCGAGAACAGACCTGAAATATCTCTCTTGGAAGGTAACGTTATTGCTGGCCTTGGCTTTGGCTAGGCGGGTTTCTCAGTTGGGAGCCTTATCGTGTAAGAGTCCTTCTTTTTTTTTTTTCATGTGGATTGGGCGGAACTCCGTACAAGAGCGGATTTCCTTCCTAAGGTTGTCTCAGGGTTTCATGTGAACCAACCAATTGTGGTCCCATCTTTCCAGGGTCTCGCAGATGGGGATGTGTCCTTGGATGTAGTCTGAGCCTTATGGGTATACGTACAAGTTACGTCATCCTTCAGAAAGTCGGACCATTTGTTTGTTCTTTATGATGGGCCATAGAAGAGTTGGCCGGCTTCTAAGCAGTCTCTGTCTCGATGGATTAGACTTGCCATTCGGCAGGCTTATGTTTTCTGTGGTAGACAGGTTCCAGTTCAGACGGGTGCTCATACCACCCGATCGGTGGGTGCCTCCTGGGCGGCTGCCAGAGGTGTCTCCACTTCTCAGCTTTGTAGTGCGGCGACGTGGTCCTCAGCCCACACGTTCGCGAAGCTTTACAAGTTTGATACCTTTGCGTCCGAAGATTCTAGGTTCGGACGTTTGGTTTTGCAGGCCACCGACAGCACTCCCTCCCTGGGGGTTAACTTTGGGACGTCCCCTAATGTCTAAGAGTGCTCCAGTGTCCCCTAGTGGATGAAAGAGAAAAGAGGATTTTGGTACTTACCGATAAATCCATTTCTCTGAATCCTCTAGGGGACACTGGACGCCCGCCTCGGTGCTGTCAGCCTGCTGTGTTCATAGTTCTTGTTCATACAGTTCGTGCAAACAGCGTGTGTTAATTTCGGTTAAAGAAGTTTCTTGGATGCTGTTTGATATGTTGTACGGTACTTGTTCATACAGTTCGTACAAACAGCTTGTGTTAATTTCGGTTAAAGAAGTTTCTTGGATGATGTTTGATATGTTGTACGGTTCGTTTCCTCGCCATGTGCTATAGTATCATGTCCTATTGTCTCAGTCAATTTTCAAAACTGAGGGAGGAGGGATGTGAAGGGGGAGGAGCTGGCTGTGCAGACAATACTAATTTTAGATTGTGCTACACCTCCGGTTGCAAGCTTCACACCCCTAATGTCTAAGAGTGCTCCAGTGTCCCCTAGAGGATTCAGAGAAATGGATTTATCGGTAAGTACCAATATCCTCTTATCACTGTTCTACATCTCTCTCACAGCTGTGCATCTCTTTATCACTGCTTTGCATCTCTCTCACAGCTGTACATCACTTTATCACAGCTATGTATCTCTGTATCACAGCTATGCATCTCTTTATCACAGCTCTGCATCTCTCTCACAGCTTTGCATCTCTTTATAACAGCTGTACATCTCTCTCACAGCTGTGCATCTTTTTATTACTGCTCTGCATCTCTCTCACAGCTGTGCAACTCTTTATCACTGCTCTGCATATCTCTCACAGCTGTGCATCTCTTAATCACAGCTACAGGATGCATCTCTTTATCACAGCTGTGCATCTCTTTATCACATCTCTGCATCTCTCTCACAGCTTTGCATCTCTTTATTACAGCTGTACATCTCTCACACCTGTGCATCTCTTTATCACTGCTCTGCATCTCTGTCACAGATGTACATCTCTTTATCACAGCTACAGTATGCATCTCTTTATCACAGCTGTACATCTCTTTATCACATCTCTGCAACTCTCTTACAGCTGTGCATCTCTTTATCACAGCTATGCATCTCTTTATCACAGCTGTGCATCTTTTTATTACTGCTCTGCATCTCTCTCACAGCTTTGCAACTCTTTATCACTGCTCTGCATCTCTTTCACAGCTGTACATCTCTTTATCACAGCTACAGGATGCATCTCTTTATCACAGCTGTGCATCTCTTTATCACATCTCTGCATCTCTCTCACAGCTTTGCATCTCTTTATTACAGCTCTACATCTCTCACACCTGTGCATCTCTTTATCACTGCTCTGCATCTCTGTCACAGATGTACATCTCTTTATCACAGCTAGAGAACGGAGGACATTTTATATGGCTGTAGTGACATAAAATTCTGAATAGCAGGCTGAATGAAGCAGCTGGAGAAGTGGTAGTATCCATGGTAACGATGGGCCTATGAGGTGACTGAGGAGTCTGTTGATGGGAGGGGCTTAGGCCTTATAAGGAGAGGACTGATTAGGTTCTCCCTCCTTTTTCCTCAGTGAAAATTGAACAGTGAAGTGCTCTGCATTTGTTTTGTACTAACTGTGTATTATTTGTGATTTTGTGGTGTTTTTCTTCTCATTTCCTTTCCATCTTTACTAATCTTTAAGCTTTTCATCCTCCTTTTATTCTTGAACTTTCTCTTATTTATCTTTCCTATCTTTTAACATGCCGAGGCCCAGTCGTACTGTGTGGCCCCCTGTTCGTTTTATCGACAGCGGGGTAAGGGATGCTGCTGGCTTAGGGTCAGGTAGTGGACAGCAGCGGTCATTACAGACAAGAAGTCAGGCTGGGAATAATGTTCGTAATGCCGCCACCAGGGGTCGGGCTCGACAGCCTGAGAGAATTTTGGCGGGCGAAGGTGCGTCACGCAGAGGCCGGGTCAGTAGCGCGTTGGTGACACGAGCTGCTGTTGTGAGTGACAATTCTAGAAACTTCTCAAAGGAACCGGTTTCCGTGAATAACATGTCGCGAAGTGTGGGGGCTATGACGGAGTCGCCGAGCGGGGTGTTAAGGAGAATTTTAGCATCCCGAGGTGTTACCTCAGGAGTTCATGTGCCGGAGGTACGCCGCGGTCGCCCCGTGGGCCCGCGGGGATCCGTGGCTGCCAGAGGTGGTCGAAGAAGTTCGATTCTTACTAGAGGTGAGCACATTGGGAGATGTACAAGATTACAAGAGTCGGTGCAAGGAGAGGGGGCACCCAACAGTGGTATTACAATGGGTTCGGTTAGTAATATAAACAACAGCGCTGACACGATTGTAGCGGGACAGGGCGCGAGGACATTGGGTATTAGTAATGCTGGAAGACAGCTTGTAAGGCCCGCCGCGTGTAATATTAGGAGTAAAAGAGGAACTGGGGAGCTACGTGGTATGAGGGGCACAGCACCGGGGAGATCTGATGCTGATGCGGTATGCTTTGGAGGTAATGGAGCTGGATTCAATCCATCTGAGGTAGCGTCTATATGCACCTCGGTCATATCAGCGCTGGTCCCGGTGCTGAATGCCAATAACGCTGAAAGGAATTTTTTGTGGGGGCAGAATTCTGCTGATTTGCGGAGGGATGGCGTTGATGAATCAGGGGCGGCTGTTTTACAGGCCAGATCGGGTGGAGGTAATAGGGGCAATAGGAATGTTAATGAATTTTTGGTAGATGTTTCTCCTTGCTTTTCAACAGAGGAGTCCCTTGCAGCCCCTGAGGTGCAGGACGATTCTGGGGAATCAGCTGCGGTGGTAGAGTCTGCCCTGGATGAGGGTGGTCGTTATGGTGAGTCGATGGTGCACCCGGCAGCGCGCCAGAATGATTCAGCGGTGGGGTCAGGTAACAGGGGCACAGTTACAGATAAAGTATGTGGTAAAAAAGCGTCAAAAAAGCGTAAGCATAGGCACAGAGGGCACAGGGACTCATCTACTTCTTCCTCTGAGTCCCCGGGTTCATGTGATAGCAGATGCAGGGGTTGCAATGGAAAAAATAAAAGGAAGCGTAGACATAGTAGCTCCAGCATGTCCTCGGAGGAGGGTCCTGAGGATTCTTTGCAATGCGCTAATACTGCAGTATTGAGAGGAGTTCGACCTAGAATTAGGGAGCGTATTAGACAAGGAAAATTCGTTAATATATTTGCTTTAACCAGCAAAGGGAGAAAAGCATTAGAAGAGGCGAAAAAGAAATCAGGTATAGGTGAGGAGGCTTATAAGTCTTACTCTAACTGGCAGAAGGGCATGCTTATCTTTGCAGCCTGTTATTTGGAATCCAGGCCTCAGGAGCACATGAACATAATTAAATATATGTATTTGCTACACGAATTGGCCAGATCCGGGCGCGGGACAGCTTGGAGGTCCTATGATGAGGAGTTTCGGAGAAAACAAAATGGGAAGGAGATTGTGGATTTTGGTAAAAAAGATGTGGAGATCTTTGTAGATGTTACCCAGCCTCTTAAGAGTGGTTTAGAGGGTCTGGTGGACAAACAAGGTAATTCCAGCAATAAATGGTTGTTGGGTAAGAATAGGGCAGGCAAGTGCTATGCCTTCAATAATAGTCAATGTACCCTAGGGTTCAAGTGTCGTTTTCGTCATGCTTGTATCCGCTGTGAAGGAACACATCCCATAAAAAACTGCCAGCAAACAGTTAGTGGTAGAGGTAGTGGGCAAAAGCAGGATCAACGAATCCCAGCTGCGGCAGCGTCCAAGTAGGGCACTTGCTCCAGTTAAGTTAACAGGTTTACAATTTACGTGTGGCTTGCAGTTAACAGTTTATAAAAAAAAAAAAAAATTATAAAGAAGTTGCATTGGGTAGGATGGTAGGTCTTTTTAGTTGCCCTCCATTGCCTTATTTAATTTTTCACAGTTGGGGTTGTTCTTAAAAAGATTACAGGAAAATTCCGGCTAATTTAGCATTCATCATTTCCAGTAGCATGTTTTAGGTAGGTTGTTCTCTGCCCCATGGCAAAAAATTTTGGGTGGAAAGGGGTCTCATAAGTAACTTGCGCTAAGCATGTTCCGGGCATTGGAAACGGAGTGGCAGATGCGCTATCGCTTTCTAGTGTCACAGGTTTAGGGTGCTAGCTCCGGATGCGAAGGTATCTGGTGACCCTTGCCCGTCTTATGCCTGGCAGGTTATACGCCCGGTTTGGAGGGCTTAGCTTTTCGAGCCCTGGCTCCCTCCACTTTTCGAGGGTACAAAAATGCCATGGGAGAGTGGGAAAGATATGTGCGCCTGCATCAAGATCAAGGTAAGACCGATTACGCAATGTTATTGGATTATGTGTGGGAATGTTTTAGAGCAGGCAGACCAAGAGGGTTCGTAACACGTTTACTGTCTGCTCTTTCTTATTTCTTGAGACTTTATGGCCGGCATGATTTTACAAAATCTTTCTTTCTAGCAAAGATTCTTAAAGGTTGGGCTCGAGTTATGCCCCCTGTACAAGATGCACGTAGACCAATAACTATTTCAATATTGCGGCGCATGGCGGTCGTGTTGCAGGATGTCTGTGCATCTGATTACGAAACACTTTTATTTACATTGTGTTTCGTCATGGCCTTTTTTGGGGCCTTTAGAGTCAGTGAACTGGTGGCTGCTTCGAAATCAGCAAGGTCACCTATTCTTCGTGAACACGTGTCATTGGAAGAGGGAGGCTTATGGTGCAAAGTACAACGTTCCAAAACGGACCAATTGGGCAAAGGTTGTTGGGTTGTTTTGAATTGTGTTGATGACATAGAGATTTGTCCTGTGTCTTTGGCGAGGATTTATTTGAAGACAAGGTCTGATGTGCCAGGTCCATGGTTGCAGCATTTGGATGGTATGCCGGTGACTCAATTTCAATTTAGATGGGTGATGGAACGTTGTATTTGCACGATGGGTTTGCCGGTATCGAGATATGGTACCCATTCGTTTCGAATAGGTGCGGCGACAACAGCAGCTGCGGAAGGCTGTTCGAGCGGGCAAATTAGAGCCTTGGGAAGGTGGAAGTCTGATGTATTTCGGAAATATATCAGGTTTTGACCTGTTTTTAAAAAAAAAAAAAAAATCAGACTTGAGGTTTCAGCCACTCGCCATATTTGGGGGTCTTGAGGAATTTTTTATCCTGTCAGGTGCCTTAAGCCTGGGGGTTCAAACCCGCCTGGCAGGTGTGTTTTTCGCCTCTCGTCAAGTCTGATCTCCCCCCCCTTATCTAACTCCCTTTGTAAAAGGAGAACAATTCTCTTCAAAAATTATCACATTAGAGGCCAAATTAAAATATGTAGTAAATAAATGTTAAACCATTTTAGCAAGATTTTAAAGGGATGTTTTTGGGTTAATGTTGTTGCAAGATTTTTGTTTTAGGGGTTTTTTGTTCAATAAGTTTTGTGAATGCTTTTGTATTTTCAGATTTGCGCTTGGATGAGTGTCCGATTTGGATCATGGGGCACTCATACATTTATTATGGTGAAAGGTCTGGTGTTGAGTGCCTTCAGTCCCCGGAAGCTAATCTGGTCAGATGGATTGGAGTGAGGGGACTTCGGTGGGAGCAAGTCATCCCGCTTTTTTGGCAGCAAGTGGAGAGGTCGGGATACCCCCTGAGGGTGGTGTTCCATGTTGCTGGAAATGATCTGACCAGGAGGTCTGGTTTAGATCTTCGGAAAACCATAGTTAGGGATGTAGTTAGTCTACAGAACAGGTTGTGTTTTTTGAGTGTAGGTTGGTCGGAGATAATCCCTCGTTTAGTGTGGAGGGGTGCAGACAGACCCGCTGCCATTGAGTTGATCCGGCGCCGGATCAATTCTGTGGTTGGCAGAGCTGTTAGCGAAAATTGGGGGTTTGTGGTCCCACATCCCTCAATTTCAGTTTCTGCTCCTCATCTTTATATGGCCGATGGTGTCCATCTGAATTTGAGGGGTATTGAAATTTTTATGGGTGATTTGTGGTTAGCAATTTTTTCTCAGGAGTTTTATTGATAGGTTGAAGGGTTTTAGGAGTAGTTAGGGTTAGTTTGTAAGGTAGAGGTATGGTGGCGGGGTTTCGTTGAAACTGTGGCGGGTTGGGACGGCCTTAAATTGTGGCTGTAATTTAAAGAGTTTTATAGGTGCTCAGGAGATGTGAAGGTGGTGGAGTTTGATACATTACGGGGCCGGAGTTCCATCGGACCAGGTGGGCTTCGGTCTCCGGTGGAGTTTGTACACACCTGAGCACCTTTGGGTGGAAGTTGGGGAATACCTTGAGTGGAGAGTTGGCCACGGTATTCCCGATAAGGAGAAAGAACACAAGGGGTGGCAAATGGCCCATGGTGGCCCCTTGTGATGAGTGGGGGGCTGGGCTGAAATTGGGCCCCTTAAGAGCCTCCCCTTGGGATGTATGGGGGCTGGGCTGAAATTGGGCCCTTAATAACCCCCATTTGTTATGCGATGGAGGCCGGGCTGAAGTTGGGCCCTTGCCTCCTCTTGTGTTGTTATCAGCCACAGTTAAAAGGGTAGAATAAATAGGGACATTTAAATAGGCCGTCCCTCCTTGCCACCATACCATTTGGTTAATAAAAGCTGACAATTTTATTGGCAAACATATCCTGGTGTCAGTGTCAGTTATTTCTTTATGGATGTTGGTGTATGCGCATGAATGAAGAACAGTCTATGATAGACATTTTAACAGTATGCATCTCTTTATCACAGCTGTACATCTCTTTATCACATCTCTGCAACTCTCTTACAGCTGTGCATCTCTTAATCACAGCTATGCATCTCTTTATCACAGCTGTACATCTTTTTATCACATCTCTGCATCTCTTTCACAGTTGTGCATCTCTTTATCACAGCTATGCATATCTTTATCACAACTCTGCATCTCTCTTACAGCTTTGCATCTCCTTATTACAGCTGTATATCTCTCTCATAGCTATGCATCTCTCTCACAGCTGTACATTTCTTTATCACATCTCTGCATCTCTCTCACAGCTGTACATCTCTTTATCACATCTCTGCATCTCTCTCACAGCTGTACATCTCTTTATCACAGCTCTGCATCTCTTTATCACAGCTCTGCATCTCTTTATTACAGCTGTACATCTCTCTCACAGCTATGCATCTCTTTATCACATCTCTGTATCTCTCTCACAGCTGTGCATCTCTTTATTACTGCTCTGCATCTCTCTCACAGCTGTGCATCTCTTTATCACTGCTCTGCATCTCTCTCGCAGCTGTACATCTTTTTATCACAGCTACAGTATGCATCTCTTTATCACAGCTCTGCATCTCTTCATTACAGCTGTACATCTCTCTCACAGCTATGCATCTATTTATCACATCTCTGCATCTCTATCACAGTTGTGCATCTCTTTATCACATCTTTGCATCTCTCTCACAGCTTTGTATCTCTTTATTACAGCTGTATATATCTCTCATAGCTGTGCATCTCTCTCACAGCTGTACATCTCTTTATCACATCTCTGCATCTCTCACAGCTGCGCATCTCTTTACCACAGCTCTACATCTCTCTCACAGCTGTGCATCTCTTTATCACTGCTCCTCATCTCTCTCACAGCTGTGCATCTTTTTATCACTGCTCTGCATCTCTTTCACAGCTGTGCATCTCTTAATCACTGCTCTGCATATCTCTCACAGCTGTGCATCTCTGTATCACTGCTCTGCATATCTCTCACAGCTGTGCATCTCTGTATCACTGCTCTGCATATCTCTCACAGCTGTGCATCTCTTAATCACAGCTACAGTATGCATCTCTTTATTACAGCTGTACATCTCTCACAGCTGTGCATCTCTTTATCACTGCTCTGCATCTCTGTCACAGATGTACATCTCTATCACAGCTACAGTATGCATCTCTTTATCACAGCTGTACATCTCTTTATCACATATCTGCATCTTTCATACAGCTGTACATCTCTTTATCACAGCTATGCATCTCTTTATCACAGCTGTGCATCTCTTTATCATATCTCTGCATCTCTCTCACAGCTGTGCATCTCTTTATCACAGCTATGCATCTCTTTATCACAGCTGTGCATCTCTTTATCACAGCTGCGCATCTCTTTATCACAGCTCTACATCTCTCTCACAGCTGTGCATCTCTTTATCACTGCTATGCATCTCTCTCACAGCTGTGCATCTCTTTATCACAGCTCTGCATATCTCTCACTGCTCTGCATCTCTGTATCACTGCTCTGCATATCTCTCACTGCTCTGCATCTCTGTATCACTGCTCTGCATCTCTCTCACAGCTGTGCATCTCTTAAGCTGGCCATACACCTAAAATGTATTGTCCAATCTGGCTGGTTGGAATGAAAATCTGGTAATGGATGGTAGCAAATGACAATTGATCGTTTGCTCCTAAATTCCAGAAAACTAACAAAAATGTTCGTTCAGACAAATTGGTTAATCAAATGGATTTAACCACTTTGGGGTCGATTCAATTCGGCAACAGATGAATAGCGCCGGGAATTAGCTCCCGTCACTATTCAATTCAGCTAAAGTTAAGTCGGCGAATGCCCGTTCTCACCGACTTAACAGGTAGTTTTGTCGGGAGAACGGGCATTCTCCGACTTAACTACCCACGGCGATGCTGATTCCCGACAGAATCAGCCTTGCGCCGGCCGCGCGACAGCTCTTTTGTCGGTTTTCTTCTTCTCACCCCCCGGGGGAGAGAGAAGAATTCCCGACAATTGCGGGTAACTAGTAGCTGATTTGAATAGCGTCGGGAGCTAATTCCCGACGCTATTCATCTGTTGCCGAATTGAATCGACCCCTTTGTCTCTCTCACAGCTGTGCATCTCTTTATCACTGATATGCATCTCTCTCACAGCTCTGCATCTCTGTATCACTGCTCTGCATATCTCTCACAGCTGTGCATCTCTTTATCACAGCTGTACATCTCTTTATCACAGCTGTACATCTCTTTATCACAGCTCTGCATCTCTCTCACAGCTGTGCATCTCTTAATCACTGCTCTGCATATCTCTGACAGCTGTGCATCTCTGTATCACTGCTCTGCATATCTCTCACAGCTGTGCATCTCTTTATCACAGCTGTGCATCTCTTTATCACAGCTGTACATCTCTTTATCACAGCTCTGCATCTCTCTCACAGCTGTGCATCTCTTAATCACTGCTCTGCATATCTCTGACAGCTGTGCATCTCTGTATCACTGCTCTGCATATCTCTCACAGCTGTGCATCTCTTTATCACAGCTGTGCATCTCTTTATCACAGCTGTACATCTCTTTATCACAGCTCTGCATCTCCCTCACAGCTCTGCATCTTTTTATCACAGCTGTACATCTCTTTATCACAGCTCTGAATCTCTCTCACAGCTGTGCATCTCTTTATCACAGCTCTGCATCTCTTTGTCACAGCTGTGCATCTCTTTATCACAGCTGTGCATCTCTTTATCACAGCTATGCATCTCTCTCACAGCTGTGCATCTCTTTATCACTGCTCTGCATCTCTCTCACAGCTGTGCATCTCTTTATCGCTGCTCTACATATCTCTCACAGCTGTGCATCTCTTAATCACTGCTCTGCATATCTCTCACAGCTGTGCATCTCTTTATCACTGCTATGCATCTCTCTCACAGCTGTGCATCTCTGTATCACTGCTCTGCATATCTCCCACAGCTGTGCATCTCTTAACCACTGCTCTGCATCTCTCTCACAGCTGTACATTTCTTTATCACAGCTACAGTTTGCATCTCTTTATCACAGCTGTACATCTCTTAATCACATCTCTGCATCTGTCTCACAGCTTTGCATCTCTTTATTACAGCTTTACATCTCTCACAGCTGTGCATCTCTTTATCACTGCTCTGCATCTCTGTCACAGATGTACATCTATTTATCACAGCTACAGTATGCATCTCTTTATCACAGCTGTACATCTCTCTCACAGCTGCGCATCTCTCTCACAGTTGTGCATCTCTTTATCACAGCTATGCATCTCTCTCACAGCTGTACATCTCTTTATCACATCTCTGCTTCTCTCCTCCAGTTGTGCATCTCTTTATCACTGCTCTACATCTCTCTCACAGCTGTGCATCTCTTGATCACTGCTCTGCATCTCTCTCACAGCTGTACATCTCTTTATCACAACTCTGCATATCTCTCACAGCTGTACATCTCTTTATCACAGCTGTGCATCTCTTTATCACAGCTGTGCATCTCTCTCACAGCTGCGCATCTCTTTATCACAGCTCTGCATCTCTCTCACAGCTGTGCATCTCTTTATCACAGCTGTGCATCTCTTTATCACAGCTGTACATCTCTTTATCACAGCTCTGAATCTCTCTCACAGCTGTGCATCTCTTTATCACAGCTCTGCATCTCTCTCATAGCTGTGCATCTCTTTATCACAGCTATGCATCTTTTTATCACAGCTGTGCATCTCTTTATCACAGCTCTGCATCTCTCTCACAGCTGTGCATCTCTTTATCACTGCTCTACATATCTCTCACAGCTGTGCATCTCTTTATCACTGCTCTGCATCTCTCTCACAGCTGTGCATCTCTTTATCACTGCTATGCATCTCTCTCACAGCTGTGCATCTCTTTATTACAGCTGTACATCTCTCACAGCTGTGCATCTCTTTATCACTGCTCTGCATCTCTTTATCACAGCTGTACATCTTTTTATCACATCTCTGCATCTCTCTCACAGTTGTGCATCTCTTTATAACATCTCTATATCTCTCTCACAGCTTTGCATCTCTTTATTACAGCTGTATATCTCTCTCATAGCTATGCATCTCTCTCACAGCTGTACATCTCTTTATCACATCTCTGCTTCTCTCCTCCAGTTGTGCATCTCTTTATCACTGCTCTGCATCTCTCCCACATTTGTGCATCTCTTTATTTCTGCTCTGCATCTCTCTCACAGCTGTGCATCTCTTGATCACTGCTCTGCATCTCTCTCACAGCTGTACATCTCTTTATCACAGCTCTGCATATCTCTCACAGCTGTGCATCTCTCTCACAGCTGTACATTTCTTTATCACAGCTATGCATCTCTTTATCACAGCTGTGCATCTCTTTATCACAGTTCTGCATCTCTCTCACAGCTGCGCATCTCTTTATCACAGCTCTGCATCTCTCTCACAGCTGTACATTTCTTTATCACAGCTATGCATCTCTTTATCACAGCTGTGCATCTCTTTATCACAGCTCTGAATCTCTCTCACAGCTGTACATCTCTTTATCACAGCTCTGCATCTCTCTCACAGCTGTGCATCTCTTTATCACAGCTATGCATCTCTTTATCACAGCTGTGCATCTCTTTATAACAGCTGTGCATCTCTCTCACAGCTGTGCATCTCTTTATCACTGCTCTACATCTCTCTCACAGCTGTGCATCTCTTTATCACAGCTTTGCATCTCTTTATCACTGTTCTACATCTCTCTCACAGCTGTGCATCTCTTTATCACTGCTTTGCATCTATCTCACAGCTGTACATCACTTTATCACAGCTACGTATCTCTTTATCACAGCTATTCATCTCTTTATCACAGCTCTGCATCTCTCTCACAGCTTTGCATCTCTTTATAACAGCTCTGCATCTCTTTCACAGCTGTACATCTCTTTATCACAGCTGCAGTATGCAACTCTTTATCACTGCTCTGCATCTCTTTCACAGCTGTACATCTCTTTATCACAGCTACAGGATGCATCTCTTTATCACAGCTGTGCATCTCTTTATCACATCTCTGCATCTCTCTCACAGCTTTGCATCTCTTTATTACAGCTGTACATCTCTCACACCTGTGCATCTCTTTATCACTGCTCTGCATCTCTGTCACAGATGTACATCTCTTTATCACAGCTACAGTATGCATCTCTTTATCACAGCTGTACATCTCTTTATCACATCTCTGCAACTCTCTTACAGCTGTGCATCTCTTAATCACAGCTATGCATCTCTTTATCACAGCTGTACATCTTTTTATCACATCTCTGCATCTCTCTCACAGTTGTGCATCTCTTTATCACAGCTATGCATATCTTTATCACAACTCTGCATCTCTCTTACAGCTTTGCATCTTCTTATTACAGCTGTATATCTCTCTCATAGCTATGCATCTCTCTCACAGCTGTACATTTCTTTATCACATCTCTGCATCTCTCTCACAGCTGTACATCTCTTTATCACATCTCTGCATCTCTCTCACAGCTGTACATCTCTTTATCACAGCTCTGCATCTCTCTCACAGCTGTACATCTCTTTATCACATCTCTGCATCTCTCTCACAGCTGTACATCTCTTTATCACATCTCTGCATCTCTCTCACAGCTGTACATCTCTTTATCACAGCTCTGCATCTCTTTATCACAGCTCTGCATCTCTTTATTACAGCTGTACATCTCTCTCACAGCTATGCATCTCTTTATCACATCTCTGTATCTCTCTCACAGCTGTGCATCTCTTTATTACTGCTCTGCATCTCTCTCGCAGCTGTACATCTCTTTATCACAGCTCTGCATCTCTTTATCACAGCTCTGCATCTCTTTATTACAGCTGTACATCTCTCTCACAGCTATGCATCTCTTTATCACATCTCTGTATCTCTCTCACAGCTGTGCATCTCTTTATTACTGCTCTGCATCTCTCTCACAGCTGTGCATCTCTTTATCACTGCTCTGCATCTCTCTCGCAGCTGTACATCTTTTTATCACAGCTACAGTATGCATCTCTTTATCACAGCTCTGCATCTCTTCATTACAGCTGTACATCTCTCTCACAGCTATGCATCTATTTATCACATCTCTGCATCTCTATCACAGTTGTGCATCTCTTTATCACATCTTTGCATCTCTCTCACAGCTTTGTATCTCTTTATTACAGCTGTATATATCTCTCACAGCTGTGCATCTCTCTCACAGCTGTACATCTCTTTATCACATCTCTACATCTCTCTCACAGTTGTGCATCTCTTTATCACTGCTCTGCATCTCTCTCACAGGTGTGCATCTCTTTATCACTGCTCTGCATCTCTCTCGCAGCTGTACATCTCTTTATCACAGCTATGCATCTCTTTATCACAGCTGTGCATCTCTATATCACAGCTGTGCATCTCTATATCACAGCTGTGCATCTCTCACAGCTGCACATCTCTTTACCACAGCTCTACATCTCTCTCACAGCTGTGCATCTCTCTCTTTATCACAACTCTGCATCTCTTTATCACTGCTCCTCATCTCTCTCACAGCTGTGCATCTTTTTATCACTGCTCTGCATCTCTTTCACAGCTGTGCATCTCTTAATCACTGCTCTGCATATCTCTCACAGCTGTGCATCTCTGTATCACTGCTCTGCATATCTCTCACAGCTGTGCATCTCTGTATCACTGCTCTGCATATCTCTCACAGCTGTGCATCTCTTAATCACTGCTCTGCATATCTCTCACAGCTGTGAATCTCTGTATCACTGCTCTGCATCTCTTTCACAGCTGTACATCTCTTTATCACAGCTACAGTATGCATCTCTTTATCACAGCTGTGCATCTCTTTATCACATCTCTGCATCTCTCTCACAGCTTTGCATCTCTTTATTACAGCTGTACATCTCTCACAGCTGTGCATCTCTTTATCACTGCTCTGCATCTCTGTCACAAATGTACATCTCTTTATCACATCTCTGCATTATTCTTACAGCTGTGCATCTCTTTATCACAGCTATGCATCTCTTTATCACAGCTGTGCATCTCTTTATCACAGCTGTGTATCTCTCTCACAGCTGTGCATCTCTTTATCACAGCTCTACATCTCTCTCACAGTTGTGCATATCTTTATCACAGCTATGCATCTCTTTATCACAGCTGTGCATCTCTTTATCACAGCTATGCATCTCTTTATCACAGCTATGCATCTCTCTCACAGCTGCGCATCTCTTTATCACAGCTATGCATCTCTTTATCACAGCTGTGCATCTCTTTATCACAGCTGTGTATCTCTCTCACAGCTGTGCATCTCTTTATCACAGCTCTACATCTCTCTCACAGTTGTACATATCTTTATCACAGCTATGCATCTCTTTATCACAGCTGTGCATCTCTTTATCACAGCTATGCATCTCTTTATCACAGCTATGCATCTCTCTCACAGCTGTGCATCTCTTTATCACAGCTCTGCATATCTCTCACAGCTGTGCATCTCCTAATCACTGCTCTGCATATCTCTCACAGCTCTGCATCTCTGTATCACTGCTCTGCATCTCTCTCACAGCTGTGCATCTCTTTATCATATCTCTGCATCTCTCTCACAGCTGTGCATCTCTTTATCACAGCTCTACATCTCTCTCACAGTTGTGCATATCTTTATCACAGCTATGCATCTCTTTATCACAGCTGTGCATCTCTTTATCACAGCTGCGCATCTCTTTATCACAGCTCTACATCTCTCTCACAGCTGTGCATCTCTTTATCACTGCTATGCATCTCTCTCACAGCTGTGCATCTCTTTATCACAGCTCTGCATATCTCTCACAGCTGTGCATCTCCTAATCACTGCTCTGCATATCTCTCACAGCTCTGCATCTCTGTATCACTGCTCTGCATATCTCTCACTGCTCTGCATCTCTGTATCACTGCTCTGCATATCTCTCACAGCTGTGCATCTCTGTATCACTGCTCTGCATCTCTCTCACAGCTCTGCATCTCTGTATCACTGCTCTGCATCTCTCTCACAGCTGTGCATCTCTTAAGCTGGCCATACACCTAAAATGTATTGTCCAATCTGGCTGGTTGGAATGAAAATCTGGTAATGGATGGTAGCAAATGACAATTGATCGTTTGCTCCTAAATTCCAGAAAACTAACAAAAATGTTCGTTCAGACAAATTGGTTAATCAAATGGATTTAACCACTTTGGGGTCGATTCAATTCGGCAACAGATGAATAGCGCCCGGAATTAGCTCCCGTCACTATTCAATTCAGCTAAACTTAAGTCGGTGAATGCCCGTTCTCACCGACTTAACAGGTAGTTTTGTCGGGAGAACGGGCATTCTCCGACTTAACTACCCACGGCGATGCTGATTCCCGACAGAATCAGCCTTGCGCCGGCCGCGCGACAGCTCTTTTGTCGGTTTTCTTCTTCTCACCCCCCGGGGGAGAGAGAAGAATTCCCAACAATTGCGGGTAACTAGTAGCTGATTTGAATAGCGTCGGGAGCTAATTCCCGACGCTATTCATCTGTTGCCGAATTGAATCGACCCCTTTGTCTCTCTCACAGCTGTGCATCTCTTTATCACTGCTTTGCATCTCTCTCACAGCTTTGCATCTCTTTATAACAGCTGTACATTTCTCTCACAGCTATGCATCTTTTTATCACTGCTCTACATCTCTCTCACGGCTGTACATCTCTTTATCACAGCTATGCATCTCTCTCACAGCTTTGCATCTCTTTATAACAGCTGTACATTTCTCTCACAGCTGTGCATCTTTTTATCACTGCTCTGCATCTCTCTCACAGCTGTGCATCTCTGTATCACTGCTCTGCATCTCTTTCACAGCTGTACATCTCTTCATCACAGCTGCAGTATGCATCTCTTTATCACAGCTGCACAACTCTTTATCACATCTCTGCATCTCTTTATCACAGCTGTACATCTCTCAAAGCTGTGCATCTCTTTATCACTGCTCTGCATCTCTGTCACAGCTGTACATCTCTTTATCACAGCTACAGTATGCATCTCTTTATCACAGCTGTGCATCTCTATCACTGCTCTGCATCTCTCTCACAGTTGTGCATCTCTTTATCACAGCTGTGCATCTCTTTATCACATCTCTGCATCTCTTTATCACAGCTGTACATCTCTCAAAGCTGTGCATCTCTTTATCACTGCTCTGCATCTCTGTCACAGCTGTACATCTCTTTATCACAGCTACAGTATGCATCTCTTTATCACAGCTGTGCATCTCTATCACTGCTCTGCATCTCTCTCACAGCTGTGCATCTCTTTATCACATCCCTGCATCTCTCTCACAGCTGTACATCTCTTTATCACATCTCTGCTTCTCTCCTCCAGTTGTGCATCTCTTTATCACTGCTCTGCATCTCTCTCACAGCTGTGCATCTCTTGATCACTGCTCTGCATCTCTCTCACAGCTGTACATCTCTTTATCACAGCTCTGCATATCTCTCATAGCTGTACATCTCTTTATCACAGCTGTGCATCTCTTTATCACAGCTGTGCATCTCTCTCACAGCTGTGCATCTCTTGATCACTGCTCTGCATCTCTCTCACAGCTGTACATCTCTTTATCACAGCTCTGCATATCTCTCACAGCTGTACATCTCTTTATCACAGCTGTGCATCTCTTTATCACAGCTGTGCATCTCTCTCACAGCTGCGCATCTCTTTATCACAGCTCTGCATCTCTCTCACAGCTGTGCATCTCTTTATCAAAGCTGCACAGCTGTGCATCTCTTTATCACAGCTGTACATCTCTTTATCACAGCTCTGCATCTCTCTCACAGCTCTGCATCTTTTTATCACAGCTGTACATCTCTTTATCACAGCTCTGCATCTCTCTCACAGCTGTGCATCTCTTTATCACAGCTATGCATCTCTTTATCACTGCTCTGCATATCTCTCACAGCTGTGCATCTCTGTATCACTGCTCTGCATATCTCTCACAGCTGTGCATCTCTTTATCACAGCTGTGCATCTCTTTATCACAGCTGTACATCTCTTTATCACAGCTCTGCATCTCTCTCACAGTTCTGCATCTTTTTATCACAGCTGTACATCTCTTTATCACAGCGGTGCATCTCTTTATCACAGCTGTGCATCTCTTTATCACAGCTGTGCATCTCTTTATCACAGCTATGCATCTCTCTCACAGCTGCGCATCTCTTTATCACAGCTCTGCATCTCTCTCACAGCTGTGCATCTCTTTATCACAGCTGCACAGCTGTGCATCTCTTTATCACAGCTGTACATCTCTTTATCACAGCTCTGCATCTCTCTCACAGCTCTGCATCTTTTTATCACAGCTATGTATCTCTCTCACAGCTGTGCATCTATTTATCACTGCTCTGCATATCTCTCACAGCTGTGCATCTCTTAATCACTGCTCTGCATATCTCTGACAGCTGTGCATCTCTGTATCACTGCTCTGCATATCTCTCACAGCTGTGCATCTCTTTATCACAGCTGTGCATCTCTTTATCACAGCTGTACATCTCTTTATCACAGCTCTGCATCTCTCTCACAGCTGTGCATCTCTTTATCACAGCTATGCATCTCTCTCACAGCTTTGCATCTCTTTATCACTGCTCTACATATCTCTCACAGCTGTGCATCTCTTTATCACTGCTCTGCATCTCTTTCACAGCTGTGCATCTCTTTATCACTGCTATGCATCTCTCTCACAGTTGTGCATCTCTTTATCACAGCTATGCATCTCTTTATCACATCTCTGCATCTCTCTCACAGCTGTACATCTCTTTATCACATCTCTGCTTCTCTCCTCCAGTTGTGCATCTCTTTATCACTGCTCTGCATCTCTCTCACAGCTGTGCATCTCTTGATCACTGCTCTGCATCTCTCTCACAGCTGTACATCTCTTTATCACAGCTCTGCATATCTCTCACAGCTGTACATCTCTTTATCACAGCTCTGCATATCTCTCACAGCTGTACATCTCTTTATCACAGCTATGCATCTCTTTATCACAGCTATGCATCTCTCTCACAGCTGCGCATCTCTTTATCACAGCTCTGCATCTCTCTCACAGCTGTGCATCTCTTTATCACAGCTGTGCATCTCTTTATCACAGCTGTGCATCTCTCTCACAGCTGCGCATCTCTTTATCACAGCTCTGCATCTCTCTCACAGCTGTGCATCTCTTTATCACAGCTGTACATCTCTTTATCACAGCTCTGCATATCTCTCACAGCTGTACATCTCTTTATCACAGCTGTGCATCTCTTTATCACAGCTTTGCATCTCTCTCACAGCTGCGCATCTCTTTATCATATCTCTGCATCTCTCTCACAGATGTGCATCTCTTTATCACAGCTGTGCATCTCTTTATCACAGCTGTACATCTCTTTATCACAGCTCTGCATCTCTCTCACAGCTCTTTACACAGTGTCTCCTATCCGGAACGGTAACACCTGTATTGCTGTTTCCAATATTTCTTCTAAAATACTGCTACAATTACTTGTGATGGTAATTGACACACGGACATCTACATTGTAGCAAGATTCTGAAAGGATATTCAATACAGGTGTTACCGTTCCGGATAGGAGACACTGTGTATAATATATGCCCTGTGGGAAATATTGGATCCATGTGAAATTAAATACATCTACAGTCTATGAATAAATTGGGAAATATATATTTTATTATAGTAGAAGCAGACATATTTATATATATGTCCATGCAAATTCTTGTTTAAAAGTATTATCCTGTTTTAGTGTGATTGTGATTTTATGGTGCAAAATTGCTATTGCCGGCCGGCATTAAGTATAAATGTTTTGAATTATTGCTATTATTATATATAAAAAATAAAAAACCACATCAAATGTGAATAGCGCTCTCTTGGTTGTTTTTAAATATGTGAAGAGAACTTCTCGTCACAGAAAGTCGAACTCTCTGTTTGTCCTATATGATCCCAAGAAAATTGGGTGTCCTGCTTATAAGCAGACTATTTCTCGCTGGATTCGGTTCACTATCCAGCACGCTTATTCTACGGCAGGACTGCCATGTCCAAAATCTGTTAAGGCCCACTCTACTCGTAAGGTGGGGTCTTCCTGGGCGGCTGCCCGGGGTGTCTCAGCAGTGCAACTTTGCCGAGCTGCAACTTCGTCTGGGTCAAACATGTTTGCAAAGTTTTACAAGTTTGATACTTTGGCCTCTGATGATCTGAAGTTCAGTCAATCAGTTCTGCAGGAGCCTCCGCGCTCTCCCTCCCATTCTGGGAGCTTTGGTACATCCACATGGTATTAATGTGAACCCTTGCATCCTCTAGGACGTAAAAGGAAATAGGATTTTGGTTACCTACCGTTAAATCCTTTTCTCGTAGTCCGTAGAGGATGCTGGGCGCCCACCCAGCGCTTCGTTTTCCTGCAACCGTTATCTGGTTCAGTACGACTTTGTTTAGTTATGTACTGCATTGTTACTTGGTAAGTAATGTTTTAGCAGTTGCTGAGTTTTCAAGCTAAGTTAGCTTGATGTGCCTTGTATGTGTGAGCTGGTATGAATCTCGCCACTATCTGTGTTAAATCCATCTCTCGAAGATGTCCGTCTCCTCGGGCACAGTTTCTAGACTGAGTCTGGTAGGAGGGGCATAGAGGGAGGAGCCAGCCCACACTCTCAAACTCTTAAAGTGCCAATGGCTCCTAGTGGACCCGTCTATACCCCATGGTACCAATGTGGACCCCAGCATTCTCTATGGACTACGAGAAAAGGATTTACCGGTAGGTAACCAAAATCCTATTTTAACATACCGTACTGTACAGTAAAGTAGAACTTGCGCTATAGTGTATTTCAATGGAGACCTCACACATGTGCAATGGTGATTTTTGCGCTACAGTATTTTTTTGGACACCTCACACATGTGCAATGGTGATTTTAAAAAGCGTCATCTGGTGGCTGATCGCTGGTATTACACTCACCGGTAACGCCATGCTAAGCTCTGTGTGCCTCCCGACTAGACACACCGCCTTGCGCCCAGGCACTCCATGATCGGGACTAACACCATGGACAGCATAGATGAGCGAGGCTCCACCTTTATTAATTGGTTTCAATTTATATTTACAAACACAATATACTACAACAAATAGAGCAACAATGTATATATTATAAAAGCTATGAAAATAAAGAAAATGTTAAAATATGGTGGTAGGATTTTTGCATGTGAACATTAGATATTGGACCATTTACTGTACTCAGCATGAAAATTAATCTAACACGAAAATCATAATTTTCCCCAAATGCAAGAAAAACTGTCCAAATGTGAAATGTAATGTCAGTTTTACATACTATGAATCATACAAATATTGCAGTGTATCAATTAGCATATGACCTGAGGCCAATTGTTCCAGAGTATATATTAAGTTTCCCATCATAGAAAAACATTTGACTAGAAACGTTATTCTTAGGAGGAGGGAAGGGAGGGGGTGTCAGGGACCTGTCAAATATAGATTGTGGTGGCTGCTGGTTGCACCCCAGGTCATCCTGCGCTGTGTGCAAGGCACACAGTGCACATACCGCAGTGACGTGCGGTGGGGTGAGGCAGAGCCTTTCCTGTCATACTAACCTTTGTGCCAGAGTTTTGACTGTATAAAGTATATGAAAAATCAGGGGTGTATCTAGGGGTCCGAGCGCCCCTGGCAAAGTAAGGGGCTGGCGCCCTCCCTACACACATTTGGAATAAGGTGTGAGTATTGGAAATGGGGCATGGTCTTGTGGGGGAAGGGCGTGGACACAATAGTACTTCCAATTCAAATTATGCCACACAGTAGTGTCCCTCATTCACATTACACTGCACAGTAGTGTCTCGTATTCACATTACACCATCCCTCCCCCCTAACCCACCTTTCCCACAGCCTGACCTTAACCTGCCCCCCTCGCCCAAAAGCATCTTCAGTGGTGCCTAACCCTAACCCACCCTTCCTAATCTCCCTCCCTGCAGCCTAACCCTAGCCCTCCCGCCCTCGCAGCCTAACCCTAACCCTCCGACGTGGCTTGCCAGTACAGACTTTGGCACCAACTCAATCCGGATTTTGCCATTCTACATCGCTATCTATGTTGGGATGCCAGCATCAGCATTCCGAGCAGTTTCGGGATGCTGGCGTCAGCTTTCCGATCGCCGGGATGCCAAATGCCGGCATCTTGACTGCATCCTGAATGAAATGCTAATGAGCTGCAGTGAGATGAGCCTCAAATGGACCCAGCCATTAACCAAACACCATTAGTTGGATGGTAGAAGGGCTTCCTGTTAGAAAAAACATCAGGGTGCCATCACTTCCAAGATAAAATGATCAATTATACAATTAACTGATATACATTTCCTTGAACCTGGCCTTGAAATAGGTAAGATATATGTTTTCTTTATTACACTCAACAAGTTAAAGTTTTCACTTACTACTTACTTACTTACATCTAACATGCATGAAAATCATGTAGATTTCCAGGTACTACAGTCCCTTCTCCCAAACACTGACACTTTTTTATTAACTTCAACAACAAACAGATCTATAGCACTGTGCTATATAACAATTGCTGTGTACCTGGTGAGAGTCTGTTACTGCCGGTGCGGCGCCGGTGTCCGTCAGCACCGCACTGCACTAGTGATCAGACTAGTGTTCGGCAGCACCGCACTGCACTAGTGATCAGACTAGTGTCCGGCAGCACCGCACTGCACTAGTGATCAGACTAGTGTTCGGCAGCACCGCATTTGTAATCAGACTCACAATAAACTACAGTTCCCAGCAGCCATTGCTGCCAGGAGCTCCCAGCAACAAGGGCTGCTAGGAGCTGTAGTTTATTTTGAGTCTGATTACAAGTGCGGTGTTGCCGGACACCAGCGCCGCTCCAGCAGTAACAGACTCTCACCAGGTACAGTCTGACAGAATTGCTTTTCTATCCTTTGGCTGCGGGTGGCACAGCCAGGTGGCGCCCCCTCCTTGCCTGGCGCCCCTGGCGAGTGCCATCCTGGCCAATAGGTAGATACACCCCTGTGAAAAATACAAATAGTTTGTTTGAAATAACTTGTTTGCATTATTCTAATCATTTTTATAGTCAAAACTCTGGAGTAAAAAGTCTATGGCAGATCTTTTCCGTACGTCTCTAATCAAAACTAACCAAATTTCCAGGAATGATGTACCCATTGGCTTATATATTGCAAATAATCTGGCTCTGGTGCTAGCCAGTGCTTCCTGAGCCATTTACCTCACCGCACGTCCCTGAGTCATACCTAGTTACGGCCCTGCCTTCCAGTTCAGGAATAGACAGATTTGAGAACACTTTAATAGAGCTAAATAAAAGTCTCTGGCATATTGCTTTGGGAAGAGGATAGAAATGATTTTCGTTAGATTTTTTTAAAGACATCATTGTAGTTTTATATAGGATGATAAACCCACTTTGTTAATTCGTTCATTAAGAAATAATAAGAATTTACTCACCGGTAATTCTATTTCTCGTAGTCCGTAGTGGATGCTGGGGACTCCGTAAGGACCATGGGGAATAGCGGGCTCCGCAGGAGACTGGGCACTCTAAAGAAAGATTTAATACTATCTGGTGTGCACTGGCTCCTCCCTCTATGCCCCTCCTCCAGACCTCAGTTAAGGAAACTGTGCCCGGAAGAGCTGACATTACAAGGAAAGGATTTTGGAATCCAGGGTAAGACTCATACCAGCCACACCAATCACACCGTATAACTTGTGATAAACTTACCCAGTTAACAGTATGAACAAACAACAGAGCATCAACCAATGGATGCCAACATAACATAACCCTTTATCAAGCAATAACTATATACACGTATTGCAGAAAATCCGCACTAGGGACGGGCGCCCAGCATCCACTACGGACTACGAGAAATAGAATTACCTGTGAGTAAATTCTTATTTTCTCTAACGTCCTAGTGGATGCTGGGGACTCCGTAAGGACCATGGGGATTATACCAAAGCTCCCAAACGGGCGGGAGAGTGCGGATGACTCTGCAGCACCGAATGGACAAACACCAGGTCCTCCTCAGCCAGGGTATCAAACTTGTAGAACTTTGCAAATGTGTTTGAACCCGACCAAGTAGCAGCTCGGCAAAGCTGTAATGCCGAGACCCCTCGGGCAGCCGCCCAAGAAGAGCCCACCTTCCTTGTGGAATGGGCTTTTACAGGTTTTGGATGCGGCAATCCAGCCGCAGAATGAGCCTGCTGAATCGTGTTACAGATCCAGCGAGCAATGGTTTGCTTTGAAGCAGGAGCACCCAGCTTGTTGGATGCATACAGAATAAATAGCGAGTCAGTCTTCCTGACTCCAGCCGTCCTAGCAACATAGATCTTCAAAGCCCTGACTACATCAAGCAACTCGAGTAGCCGTAGGCACCACAATAGGTTGGTTCAGATGAAAAGCTGACACCACCTTTGGCATAAACTGCGGACGAGTTCGCAATTCTGCCCTGTCCATATGGAAAACCAGATAGGGGCTTTTACATGACAAAGCCGCCAATTCTGACACACGCCTAGCTGAGGCTAGGGCCAACAGCATGACCACTTTCCACGTGAGATACTTTAGTTCCACCGTCTTAAGTGGCTCAAACCAGTGGGATTTCAGGAAACTCAACACCACGTTAAGATCCCAAGGTGCCACTGGTGGCACAAAAGGAGGCTGAATATGCAGCACTCCCTTAACAAACGTCTGAACCTCAGGCAGTGAAGCCAGTTCTTTTTGAAAGAAAATGGATAGGGCCGAAATCTGGACCTTTATGGACCCTAATTTCAGGCCCAAAGTCACCCCCGACTGTAGGAAGTGCAGGAATCGACCCAGTTGGAATTCCTCTGTAGGGGCCATCCTGGCCTCACACCAAGCAACATATTTTCGCCAAATACGGTGATAATGTTTTGCTGTCACGTCCTTCCTAGCTTTTATCAGCGTAGGAATAACTGCTTCCGGAATGCCCTTTTCCGCTAGGATCCGGTGTTCAACCGCCATGCCGTCAAACGCAGCCGCGGTAAGTCTTGGAACAGACAGGGCCCTTGTTGTAACAGGTCCTGTCTGAGAGGCAGAGGCCACGGGTCCTCTGTGATCATTTCTTGCAATTCCGGGTACCAAGTTCTTCTTGGCCAATCCGGAATAATAAGTATTGCTCTCACTCCTCTTCTTCTTACAATTCTCAGCACCTTTGGTATGAGAGGAAGAGGAGGAAACACATAGACCGACTGGAACACCCACGGTGTTACTAGTACGTCCACAGCTATCGCCTGAGGGTCCCTTGACCTGGCGCAATATCTTTTTAGCTTTTTGTTGAGACGGGACGCCATCATGTCCACCTGTGGCAGTTCCCATCGATTTGCAATCTGCGTGAAGACTTCCTGATGAAGTCCCCACTCTCCCGTGTGGAGGTCGTGTCTGCTGAGGAAGTCTGCTTCCCAGTTGTCCACTCCCGGAATGAACACTGCTGACAGTGCTAGTACGTGATTCTCGGCCCACCGAAGAATCCTGGTGGCTTCTGCCATTGCCACCCTGCTTCTTGTGCCGCCCTGTTGGTTCACATGGGCCACTGCCGTGATGTTGTCTGACTGAATCAGTACTGGTTGGTTTCGAAGCAGAGGCTCCGCTTGACTCAGGGCGTTGTATATGGCCCTTAGCTCCAGGATATTGATGTGCAGACAAGTCTCCTGACTTGACCACAACCCTTGGAAGTTTCTTCCTTGAGTGACTGCCCCCCACCCTCGGAGGCTTGCATCCGTGGTCACCAGGACCCAGTCCTGTATGCCGAATCTGCGGCCCTCGAGGAGGTGAGCACCTTGTAGCCACCACAGAAGAGACACCCTGGCCCTGGGGGACAGGGTGATCATCCGATGCATCTGAAGATGCGATCCGGACCACTTGTCCAGCAGGTCCCACTGAAAGATCCTCGCATGGAACCTGCCGAAGGGAATGGCTTCGTAAGACGCCACCATCTTTCCCAGGACTCGTGTGCAGTGATGCACAGACACCCGTTTTGGCTTTAGGAGGTCTCTGACCAGAGTCACAAGCTCCTGAGCCTTCTCCTACGGAAGAAACACCTTCTTCTGGTCTGTGTCCAGAATCATGCCCAGGAAGGGCAGACGCGTCGCAGGAATCAGCTGCGACTTTGGAATGTTCAGAATCCAGCCGTGCTGACGCAACACTTCCTGAGAGTGTGCTACACTGATCAGCAACTGCTCCCTGGACCTCGCCTTTATGAGGAGATCGTCCAAGTATGGGATAATTGTAACCCCTTGCTTCCGAAGGAGCACCATCATCTCCGCCATCACTTTGGTAAATACTCTCGGTGCCGTGGACAGGCCGAACGACAACGTCTGGAATTGGTAATGACAGTCTCGTACCACAAACCTGAGGTACTCCTGATGAGGCGGATAAATGGGGACATGCAAGTAAGCATCCTTGATGTCCAGAGACACCATGAAATCCCCTTCCTCCAGGCTTGCAATGACCGCTCTGAGCGATTCCATTTTGAACTTGAATTTTTTCAGATAAAAGTTCAGGGATTTTAAATTTAGAATGGGTCTGACCGAACCGTCCGGTTTCGGTACCACAAACATAGTGGAATAGTAGCCCCTTCCCCGTTGATGGGGGGGGACCTCTACCACCACTTTCTGGAGAAAAAGTTTGTGAATTGCCTCCACCACTATCTCCCTTTCCAAGGGGGAAGCTGGTAAAGCCGATTTCAGGAAACGGTGAGGGGGCATCACCTCGAATTCCAGCTTGTATCCCTGAGACACAATTTGTATAGCCCAAGGATCCACCTGTGAGCGAACCCACTGGTGGCTGAAATGTCGGAGACGCGCCCCCACCGCTCCTGGCTCCGCCTGTGGAGCCCCAGCGTCATGCGGTGGACTTAGTGGAAGCGGGGGAAGACTTTTGTTCCTGGGAACTAGCTGCGTGGTGCAGCTTTTTTCCTCTACCCCTGCCTCTGGCAAGAAAGGACGCACCTCTGACCTTCTTGCTCCTCTGAGAACGAAATGACTGCATTTGGTAATACGGTGCTTTCTTAGGTTGTGGAGGGACATAAGGCAAGAAATTTGACTTCCCAGCCGTAGCTGTGGAAACGAGGTCCGAGAGACCGTCCCCAAACAATTCCTCACCCTTATAAGATAAAACCTCCATGTGTTTTTTAGAGTCGGTATCCCCTGTCCATTGCCGAGTCCACAGGACCCTTCTGGCAGAAATGGACATAGCGTTAACTCTAGAGCCCAGCAGGCAAATATCCCTCTGGGCATCCCGCATATATAGGACCGCGTCCTTGATATGTGCCAGGGTCGGTAGAACAGTGTCCCTGTCCAGGGTATCTAACTCCTCAGACAGAGAATCCGTTCATGCAGCTACTGCACTACACATCCAGGGCGAAGCAATTGCTGGCCTCAGCAGTGTGCCAGAATGTGTATAAACTGACTTCAGGATAGCTTCCTGCTTTCTATCAGCAGGATCCTTTAGGGCGGCCGTACCCGGAGACGGCAGGGCCACCTTTTTAGACAAGCGTGTCAATGCCTTGTCTACCCTAGGGGAGGATTCCCAGCGTAACCTGTCCATTGGCGGGAAAAGATACGCCATGAGTAATCTCTTGGAAACTATCACCTTCCTGTCAGGGGAATCCCATGCTTTTTCACATAATTCATTTAATTCATGGGAAGGGGGAAAAGTCACTTCATGCTTTTTCTCCCCATACATATAAATCCTCTTGTCAGGGACAGGATTTTCCTCAGAAATGTGTAATACATCCTTCATAGCTACAATCATGTAGCGGATGGCTTTAGTCATTTTAGGCTGCAACTTTGCCTCATCGTCATCGACACTGGAGTCAGACTCTGTGTCGACATCTGTGTCAACTATCTGGGATAGTTTGCGCTTCTGGGACCCTGAGGGCCTCTGCGCTGCAGGAGCAGGCATGGGTTGAGACACTGCCTGTCCCCCGGTTACAGTTTTATCCAACCTGTTATGCAAGGAGTTTACATTATCATTTAACACCTTCCACATATCCATCCAATCAGGTGTCGGCACCGTCGGCGGCGACACCACACTCAGTTGCACTTGTTCTGCCTCCACGTATCCTTCCTCATCAAACATGTCGACACAGGCGTACCGACACACAGCACACACACAGGGAATGCTTTGACTGAGGACAGGACCCCACAAAAGGCTTTTGGGGAGACAGAGAGAGAGTATGCCAGCACACACCCCAGCGCTATATAACACAGGGATTACACAGTACCTTAGTGTTTACCCTGTAGCTGCTGTTAATATATGTATATATACTGCGCCTAAATTTATGTGCCCCCCCTCTCTTTTTTACCCTCTAATGCACCTGAATACTGCAGGGGAGAGCCTGGGGAGCGTCCTTCCAGTGGAGCTGTGAAGAGAAAAATGGCACTGGTGTGCTGAGGAAGAAGGCCCCGCCCCCTCAGCGGCGGGCTTCTGTCCCGCTTAAATGTATAAAAAATGGCGGGAGCTCTGGCATATATACAGTCCCAGACTGTATATATGCCTCTTTTTGCCAAAAAAGGTATTTAATTGTTGCCCAGGGCGCCCCCCCCCCCCTGCTCCCTACAGTGACTGGAGTGTGCGGTGTGCTGCGGGAGCAATGGCGCACAGCTGCAGTGCTGTGCGCTACCTTAAGTGAAGACAGGAGTCTTCAGCCGCCGATTTCGATGTCTTCATGCTTCTGCTGCTTCTGTTCTTCTGGCTCTGCGAGGGGGACGGCGGCGCGGCTCCGGGAACGGACGATCAAGGTTAGGTACCTGTGTTCGATCCCTCTGGAGCTAATGGTGTCCAGTAGCCTAAAGGCCCGTACACACTGGTCGATGTATCGGCCGTTCTCTCGAACGGCCGATACATCGCGGGAGCGTCGGCCAGTGTGTACGGGCGATACGTCTGTGAACTCCGTCGTTCACAGACGTATCGCGTCGGCCGCGCAGCACAGCCGACAGCCAATATATCTAACGATATATTGGCCCGTCGCTGTGTGTGTACGGGGCGGTCGTCCGACCGCCCGTACACATGCTGCGGCGGCCGGCGGTGATTGACAGGTGAACTGGGCGGGCGCGAGCGCCCGCCCGCCCAGTTCATGACGTCAGTCCCCCGACGGATCGGGCTGTGTGTATGCACAGCACACTGCCCGATCCGTACATAGATATATCTGCAGATCAATTGATCTGCAGATATATCTAATAGTGTGTACCCACCTTTTGAAGCGCTACCTAGCTGCCGTGAGTAGGTTTGCTTCTCTCCCCTCAGTCCCACGTAGCAGAGAGTCTGTTGCCAGCAGAAGCTCTCTGAAAACAAAAAACCTAACAAAATACTTTCTTATCTAGAAGCTCAGGAGAGCCCACTAGGAGCACCCAGCTCGGCCGGGCACAGATTCTAACTGAGGTCTGGAGGAGGGGCATAGAGGGAGGAGCCAGTGCACACCAGATAGTATTAAATCTTTCTTTAGAGTGCCCAGTCTCCTGAAGAGCCCGCTATTCCCCATGGTGCTTACGGAGTCCCCAGCATCCACTAGGACGTTAGAGAAAGTTTGCTACTTACTATTTATAGATATCGTTCACCATAGTAAGTACTGTAGCACCAACATCGCTGTCCCCTGGCTTGAGCTCAATTTCAGAATACTCTGTGCTGGCTACAGTAAGTGGTATTAGGCTGATTTCTGAATATTCATCACCAGGTGCAGACAGAGGAGGATTTACCACAAGGCAACCAAGGTGGCTGCTTAGGGCCCTGTGGGTCCCAGGGGGGCCCACCAATAAGGCTGTGTGGCGGGCATTTCTGGCTAACCGTGACCAATGTCAAAAATGTCAGAGCACTGGGCTGGCTGAGTACTCCCATCAGGCTGTCAGTGATTAATGACAGCTGTTGGATGCCGGCTCCAGCACATGACTGTGTCCCAAGTCCTGCTGTTTTTTGTAAGACTCAATCACTCATATACAATGCGGTCAGTGAGTGAGGGTGTAATAGTGGGGTATGAGGACCTGCTACATTCAGGGGCAGATGTATTAACCTGGAGAAGGCATAAGGAAGTGATAAACCAGTGATATGTGCAAGGTGATAAAGGCACCAGCCAATCGGCTCCAATATGTAAATTAACAGTTAGGATCTGATTGGCTGGTGCGTTATCACCTTGCACATGTCACTGGTTTATCACTTCCTTATGCCTTCTCCTGGTTAATACATCTGCCCCAGTGTGAGGGGAGCACAGATCTAAAATAGAGATGAGCGCCTGAAATTTTTCGGGTTTTGTGTTTTGGTTTTGGGTTCGGTTCCGCGGCCGTGTTTTGGGTTCGAACGCGTTTTGGCAAAACCTCACCGAATTTTTTTTGTCGGATTCGGGTGTGTTTTGGATTCGGGTGTTTTTTTCAAAAAACACTAAAAAACAGCTTAAATCATAGAATTTGGGGGTCATTTTGATCCCAAAGTATTATTAACCTCAAAAACCATAATTTACACTCATTTTCAGTCTATTCTGAATACCTCACACCTCACAATATTATTTTTAGTCCTAAAATTTGCACCGAGGTCGCTGTGTGAGTAAGATAAGCGACCCTAGTGGCCGACACAAACACCGGGCCCATCTAGGAGTGGCACTGCAGTGTCACGCAGGATGTCCCTTCCAAAAAACCCTCCCCAAACAGCACATGACGCAAAGAAAAAAAGAGGCGCAATGAGGTAGCTGTGTGAGTAAGATTAGCGACCCTAGTGGCCGACACAAACACCGGGCCCATCTAGGAGTGGCACTGCAGTGTCACGCAGGATGTCCCTTCCAAAAAACCCTCCCCAAACAGCACATGACGCAAAGAAAAAAAGAGGCGCAATGAGGTAGCTGACTGTGTGAGTAAGATTAGCGACCCTAGTGGCCGACACAAACACCGGGCCCATCTAGGAGTGGCACTGCAGTGTCACGCAGGATGTCCCTTCCAAAAAACCCTCCCCAATCAGCACATGATGCAAAGAAAAAGAAAAGAAAAAAGAGGTGCAAGATGGAATTGTCCTTGGGCCCTCCCACCCACCCTTATGTTGTATAAACAAAACAGGACATGCACACTTTAACCAACCCATCATTTCAGTGACAGGGTCTGCCACACGACTGTGACTGATATGACGGGTTGGTTTGGACCCCCCCAAAAAAAGAAGCAATTAATCTCTCCTTGCACAAACTGGCTCTACAGAGGCAAGATGTCCACCTCATCTTCACCCTCCGATATATCACCGTGTACATCCCCCTCCTCACAGATTATCAATTCGTCCCCACTGGAATCCACCATCTCAGCTCCCTGTGTACTTTGTGGAGGCAATTGCTGCTGGTCAATGTCTCCGCGGAGGAATTGATTATAATTCATTTTAATGAACATCATCTTCTCCACATTTTCTGGATGTAACCTCGTACGCCGATTGCTGACAAGGTGAGCGGCGGCACTAAACACTCTTTCGGAGTACACACTTGTGGGAGGGCAACTTAGGTAGAATAAAGCCAGTTTGTGCAAGGGCCTCCAAATTGCCTCTTTTTCCTGCCAGTATAAGTACGGACTGTGTGACGTGCCTACTTGGATGCGGTCACTCATATAATCCTCCACCATTCTATCAATGTTGAGAGAATCATATGCAGTGACAGTAGACGACATGTCCGTAATCGTTGTCCGGTCCTTCAGTCCGGACCAGATGTCAGCATCAGCAGTCGCTCCAGACTGCCCTGCATCACCGCCAGCGGGTGGGCTCGGAATTCTGAGCCTTTTCCTCGCACCCCCAGTTGCGGGAGAATGTGAAGGAGGAGATGTTGACAGGTCGCGTTCCGCTTGACTTGACAATTTTGTCACCAGCAGGTCTTTCAACCCCAGCAGACCTGTGTCTGCCGGAAAGAGAGATCCAAGGTAGGCTTTAAATCTAGGATCGAGCACGGTGGCCAAAATGTAGTGCTCTGATTTCAACAGATTGACCACCCGTGAATCCTTGTTAAGCGAATTAAGGGCTGCATCCACAAGTCCCACATGCCTAGCGGAATCGCTCCCTTTTAGCTCCTTCTTCAATGCCTCCAGCTTCTTCTGCAAAAGCCTGATGAGGGGAATGACCTGACTCAGGCTGGCAGTGTCTGAACTGACTTCACGTGTGGCAAGTTCAAAGGGCATCAGAACCTTGCACAACGTTGAAATCATTCTCCACTGCACTTGAGACAGGTGCATTCCACCTACTATATCGTGCTCAATTGTATAGGCTTGAATGGCCTTTTGCTGCTCCTCCAACCTCTGAAGCATATAGAGGGTTGAATTCCACCTCGTTACCACTTCTTGCTTCAGATGATGGCAGGGCAGGTTCAGTAGTTTTTGGTGGTGCTCCAGTCTTCTGTACGTGGTGCCTGTATGCCGAAAGTGTCCCGCAATTTTTCTGGCCACCGACAGCATCTCTTGCACGCCCCTGTCGTTTTTTAAAAAATTCTGCACCACCAAATTCAAGGTATGTGCAAAACATGGGACGTGCTGGAATTTGCCCATATTTAATGCACACACAATATTGCTGGCGTTGTCCGATGCCACAAATCCACAGGAGAGTCCAATTGGGGTAAGCCATTCCGCGATGATCTTCCTCAGTTGCCGTAAGAGGTTTTCAGCTGTGTGCGTATTCTGGAAAGCGGTGATACAAAGCGTAGCCTGCCTAGGAAAGAGTTGGCGTTTGCGAGATGCTGCTACTGGTGCCGCCGCTGCTGTTCTTGCGGCGGGAGTCCATACATCTACCCAGTGGGCTGTCACAGTCATATAGTCCTGACCCTGCCCTGCTCCACTTGTCCACATGTCCGTGGTTAAGTGGACATTGGGTACAACTGCATTTTTTAGGACACTGGTGAGTCTTTTTCTGACGTCCGTGTACATTCTCGGTATCGCCTGCCTAGAGAAGTGGAACCTAGATGGTATTTGGTAACGGGGGCACACTGCCTCAATAAATTGTCTAGTTCCCTGTGAACTAACGGCGGATACCGGACGCACGTCTAACACCAACATAGTTGTCAAGGACTCAGTTATCCGCTTTGCAGTAGGATGACTGCTGTGATATTTCATCTTCCTCGCAAAGGACTGTTGAACAGTCAATTGCTTACTGGAAGTAGTACAAGTGGGCTTACGACTTCCCCTCTGGGATGACCATCGACTCCCAGCGGCAACAACAGCAGCGCCAGCAGCAGTAGGCGTTACACGCAAGGATGCATCGGAGGAATCCCAGGCAGGAGAGGACTCGTCAGAATTGCCAGTGACATGGCCTGCAGGACTATTGGCATTCCTGGGGAAGGAGGAAATTGACACTGAGGGAGTTGGTGGGGTGGTTTGCGTGAGCTTGGTTACAAGAGGAAGGGATTTACTGGTCAGTGGACTGCTTCCGCTGTCACCCAAAGTTTTTGAACTTGTCACTGACTTATTATGAATGCGCTGCAGGTGACGTATAAGGGAGGATGTTCCGAGGTGGTTAACGTCCTTACCCCTACTTATTACAGCTTGACAAAGGGAACACACGGCTTGACACCTGTTGTCCGCATTTCTGGTGAAATACCTCCACACCGAAGAGCTGATTTTTTTGGTATTTTCACCTGGCATGTCAACGGCCATATTCCTCCCACGGACAACAGGTGTCTCCCCGGGTGCCTGACTTAAACAAACCACCTCACCATCAGAATCCTCCTGGTCAATTTCCTCCCCAGCGCCAGCAACACCCATATCCTCCTCATCCTGGTGTACTTCAACACTGACATCTTCAATCTGACTATCAGGAACTGGACTGCGGGTGCTCCTTCCAGCACTTGCAGGGGGCGTGCAAATGGTGGAAGGCGCATGCTCTTCACGTCCAGTGTTGGGAAGGTCAGGCATCGCAACCGACACAATTGGACTCTCCTTGTGGATTTGGGATTTCGAAGAATGCACAGTTCTTTGCTGTGCTGCTTTTGCCAGCTTGAGTCTTTTCATTTTTCTAGCGAGAGGCTGAGTGCTTCCATCCTCATGTGAAGCTGAACCACTAGCCATGAACATAGGCCAGGGCCTCAGCCGTTCCTTGCCACTCCGTGTGGTAAATGGCATATTGGCAAGTTTACGCTTCTCCTCCGACAATTTTATTTTAGGTTTTGGAGTCCTTTTTTTACTGATATTTGGTGTTTTGGATTTGACATGCTCTGTACTATGACATTGGGCATCGGCCTTGGCAGACGACGTTGCTGGCATTTCATCGTCTCGGCCATGACTAGTGGCAGCAGCTTCAGCACGAGGTGGAAGTGGATCTTGATCTTTCCCTAATTTTGGAACCTCAACATTTTTGTTCTCCATATTTTAATAGGCACAACTAAAAGGCACCTCAGGTAAACAATGGAGATGGATGGATTGGATACTAGTATACAATTATGGACGGGCTGCCGAGTGCCGACACAGAGGTAGCCACAGCCGTGAACTACCGCACTGTACTGTGTCTGCTGCTAATATATAGACTGGTTGATAAAGAGATAGTATACTCGTAACTAGTATGTATGTATAAAGAAAGAAAAAAAAAACACAGTTAGGTGGTATATACAATTATGGACGGGCTGCCGAGTGCCGACACAGAGGTAGCCACAGCCGTGAACTACCGCACTGTACTGTGTCTGCTGCTAATATATAGACTGGTTGATAAAGAGATAGTATACTCGTAACTAGTATGTATGTATAAAGAAAGAAAAAAAAACCACGGTTAGGTGGTATATACAATTATGGACGGGCTGCCGAGTGCCGACACAGAGGTAGCCACAGCCGTGAACTACCGCACTGTACTGTGTCTGCTGCTAATATAGACTGGTTGATAAAGAGATAGTATACTCGTAACTAGTATGTATGTATAAAGAAAGAAAAAAAAACCACGGTTAGGTGGTATATACAATTATGGACGGGCTGCCGAGTGCCGACACAGAGGTAGCCACAGCCGTGAACTACCGCACTGTACTGTGTCTGCTGCTAATATATAGACTGGTTGATAAAGAGATAGTATACTCGTAACTAGTATGTATGTATAAAGAAAGAAAAAAAAACCACGGTTAGGTGGTATATACAATTATGGACGGGCTGCCGAGTGCCGACACAGAGGTAGCCACAGCCGTGAACTACCGCACTGTACTGTGTCTGCTGCTAATATAGACTGGTTGATAAAGAGATAGTATACTCGTAACTAGTATGTATGTATAAAGAAAGAAAAAAAAACCACGGTTAGGTGGTATATACAATTATGGACGGGCTGCCGAGTGCCGACACAGAGGTAGCCACAGCCGTGAACTACCGCACTGTACTGTGTCTGCTGCTAATATATAGACTGGTTGATAAAGAGA
Organism: Pseudophryne corroboree; assembly: GCF_028390025.1. NCBI lineage: Eukaryota > Metazoa > Chordata > Amphibia > Anura > Myobatrachidae > Pseudophryne > Pseudophryne corroboree. The sequence goes on along the minus strand of NC_086449.1, from coordinate 302,465,699 downwards.
TAGTATACTCGTAACTAGTATGTATGTATAAAGAAAGAAAAAAAAAACACGGTTAGGTGGTATATACAATTATGGACGGGCTGCCGAGTGCCGACACAGAGGTAGCCACAGCCGTGAACTACCGCACTGTACTGTGTCTGCTGCTAATATATAGACTGGTTGATAAAGAGATAGTATACTCGTAACTAGTATGTATGTATAAAGAAAGAAAAAAAAACCACGGTTAGGTGGTATATACAATTATGGACGGGCTGCCGAGTGCCGACACAGAGGTAGCCACAGCCGTGAACTACCGCACTGTACTGTGTCTGCTGCTAATATATAGACTGGTTGATAAAGAGATAGTATACTCGTAACTAGTATGTATGTATAAAGAAAGAAAAAAAAACCACGGTTAGGTGGTATATACAATTATGGACGGGCTGCCGAGTGCCGACACAGAGGTAGCCACAGCCGTGAACTACCGCACTGTACTGTGTCTGCTGCTAATATATAGACTGGTTGATAAAGAGATAGTATACTCGTAACTAGTATGTATGTATAAAGAAAGAAAAAAAAACCACGGTTAGGTGGTATATACAATTATGGACGGGCTGCCGAGTGCCGACACAGAGGTAGCCACAGCCGTGAACTACCGCACTGTACTGTGTCTGCTGCTAATATATAGACTGGTTGATAAAGAGATAGTATACTCGTAACTAGTATGTATGTATAAAGAAAGAAAAAAAAACCACGGTTAGGTGGTATATACAATTATGGACGGGCTGCCGAGTGCCGACACAGAGGTAGCCACAGCCGTGAACTACCGCACTGTACTGTGTCTGCTGCTAATATAGACTGGTTGATAAAGAGATAGTATACTCGTAACTAGTATGTATGTATAAAGAAAGAAAAAAAAACCACGGTTAGGTGGTATATACAATTATGGACGGGCTGCCGAGTGCCGACACAGAGGTAGCCACAGCCGTGAACTACCGCACTGTACTGTGTCTGCTGCTAATATATAGACTGGTTGATAAAGAGATAGTATACTCGTAACTAGTATGTATGTATAAAGAAAGAAAAAAAAACCACGGTTAGGTGGTATATACAATTATGGACGGGCTGCCGAGTGCCGACACAGAGGTAGCCACAGCCGTGAACTACCGCACTGTACTGTGTCTGCTGCTAATATAGACTGGTTGATAAAGAGATAGTATACTCGTAACTAGTATGTATGTATAAAGAAAGAAAAAAAAAACACGGTTAGGTGGTATATACAATTATGGACGGGCTGCCGAGTGCCGACACAGAGGTAGCCACAGCCGTGAACTACCGCACTGTACTGTGTCTGCTGCTAATATATAGACTGGTTGATAAAGAGATAGTATACTCGTAACTAGTATGTATGTATAAAGAAAGAAAAAAAAACCACGGTTAGGTGGTATATACAATTATGGACGGGCTGCCAAGTGCCGACACAGAGGTAGCCACAGCCGTGAACTACCGCACTGTACTGTGTCTGCTGCTAATATATAGACTGGTTGATAAAGAGATAGTATACTCGTAACTAGTATGTATGTATAAAGAAAGAAAAAAAAACCACGGTTAGGTGGTAAATACAATTATGGACGGGCTGCCGAGTGCCGACACAGAGGTAGCCACAGCCGTGAACTACCGCACTGTACTGTGTCTGCTGCTAATATATAGACTGGTTGATAAAGAGATAGTATACTCGTAACTAGTATGTATGTATAAAGAAAGAAAAAAAAACCACGGTTAGGTGGTATATACAATTATGGACGGGCTGCCGAGTGCCGACACAGAGGTAGCCACAGCCGTGAACTACCGCACTGTACTGTGTCTGCTGCTAATATATAGACTGGTTGATAAAGAGATAGTATACTCGTAACTAGTATGTATGTATAAAGAAAGAAAAAAAAACCACGGTTAGGTGGTATATACAATTATGGACGGGCTGCCGAGTGCCGACACAGAGGTAGCCACAGCCGTGAACTACCGCACTGTACTGTGTCTGCTGCTAATATATAGACTGGTTGATAAAGAGATAGTATACTCGTAACTAGTATGTATGTATAAAGAAAGAAAAAAAAACCACGGTTAGGTGGTATATACAATTATGGACGGGCTGCCGAGTGCCGACACAGAGGTAGCCACAGCCGTGAACTACCGCACTGTACTGTGTCTGCTGCTAATATAGACTGGTTGATAAAGAGATAGTATACTCGTAACTAGTATGTATGTATAAAGAAAGAAAAAAAAACCACGGTTAGGTGGTATATACAATTATGGACGGGCTGCCGAGTGCCGACACAGAGGTAGCCACAGCCGTGAACTACCGCACTGTACTGTGTCTGCTGCTAATATATAGACTGGTTGATAAAGAGATAGTATACTCGTAACTAGTATGTATGTATAAAGAAAGAAAAAAAAACCACGGTTAGGTGGTATATACAATTATGGACGGGCTGCCGAGTGCCGACACAGAGGTAGCCACAGCCGTGAACTACCGCACTGTACTGTGTCTGCTGCTAATATATAGACTGGTTGATAAAGAGATAGTATACTCGTAACTAGTATGTATGTATAAAGAAAGAAAAAAAAACCACGGTTAGGTGGTATATACAATTATGGACGGGCTGCCGAGTGCCGACACAGAGGTAGCCACAGCCGTGAACTACCGCACTGTACTGTGTCTGCTGCTAATATAGACTGGTTGATAAAGAGATAGTATACTCGTAACTAGTATGTATGTATAAAGAAAGAAAAAAAAACCACGGTTAGGTGGTATATACAATTATGGACGGGCTGCCGAGTGCCGACACAGAGGTAGCCACAGCCGTGAACTACCGCACTGTACTGTGTCTGCTGCTAATATATAGACTGGTTGATAAAGAGATAGTATACTCGTAACTAGTATGTATGTATAAAGAAAGAAAAAAAAACCACGGTTAGGTGGTATATACAATTATGGACGGGCTGCCGAGTGCCGACACAGAGGTAGCCACAGCCGTGAACTACCGCACTGTACTGTGTCTGCTGCTAATATATAGACTGGTTGATAAAGAGATAGTATACTCGTAACTAGTATGTATGTATAAAGAAAGAAAAAAAAACCACGGTTAGGTGGTATATACAATTATGGACGGGCTGCCGAGTGCCGACACAGAGGTAGCCACAGCCGTGAACTACCGCACTGTACTGTGTCTGCTGCTAATATATAGACTGGTTGATAAAGAGATAGTATACTCGTAACTAGTATGTATGTATAAAGAAAGAAAAAAAAACCACGGTTAGGTGGTATATACAATTATGGACGGGCTGCCGAGTGCCGACACAGAGGTAGCCACAGCCGTGAACTACCGCACTGTACTGTGTCTGCTGCTAATATAGACTGGTTGATAAAGAGATAGTATACTCGTAACTAGTATGTATGTATAAAGAAAGAAAAAAAAACCACGGTTAGGTGGTATATACAATTATGGACGGGCTGCCGAGTGCCGACACAGAGGTAGCCACAGCCGTGAACTACCGCACTGTACTGTGTCTGCTGCTAATATATAGACTGGTTGATAAAGAGATAGTATACTCGTAACTAGTATGTATGTATAAAGAAAGAAAAAAAAAACACGGTTAGGTGGTATATACAATTATGGACGGGCTGCCGAGTGCCGACACAGAGGTAGCCACAGCCGTGAACTACCGCACTGTACTGTGTCTGCTGCTAATATAGACTGGTTGATAAAGAGATAGTATACTCGTAACTAGTATGTATGTATAAAGAAAGAAAAAAAAACCACAGTTAGGTGGTATATACAATTATGGACGGGCTGCCGAGTGCCGACACAGAGGTAGCCACAGCCGTGAACTACCGCACTGTACTGTGTCTGCTGCTAATATAGACTGGTTGATAAAGAGATAGTATACTACTAATATTATATATACTGGTGGTCAGGTCACTGGTCACTAGTCACACTGGCAGTGGCACTCCTGCAGCAAAAGTGTGCACTGTTTAATTTTAATATAATATTATGTACTCCTGGCTCCTGCTATAACCTATAACTGGCACTGCAGTAATGCTCCCCAGTCTCCCCCACAATTATAAGCTGTGTGAGCTGAGCAGTCAGACAGATATATAATATATATAGATGATGCAGCACACTGGCCTGAGCCTGAGCAGTGCACACAGATATGGTATGTGACTGACTGAGTCACTGTGTGTATCGCTTTTTTCAGGCAGAGAACGGATATATTAAATAAACTGCACTGTGTGTCTGGTGGTCACTCACTATATAATATATTATGTACTCCTGGCTCCTGCTATAACCTATAACTGGCACTGCAGTAGTGCTCCCCAGTCTCCCCCACAATTATAAGCTGTGTGAGCTGAGCAGTCAGACAGATATATATAATATTATATATAGATAATAGATGATGCAGCACACTGGCCTGAGCCTGAGCAGTGCACACAGATATGGTATGTGACTGAGTCACTGTGTGCTGTGTATCGCTTTTTTCAGGCAGAGAACGGATTATAAATAAAACTGGTGGTCACTATCAGCAAAACTCTGCACTGTACTGAGTACTCCTAATGCTCCCCAAAATTAGTAAATCAAGTGTCTCTCTAATCTATTCTAAACGGAGAGGACGCCAGCCACGTCCTCTCCCTATCAATCTCAATGCACGTGTGAAAATGGCGGCGACGCGCGGCTCCTTATATAGAATCCGAGTCTCGCGATAGAATCCGAGCCTCGCGAGAATCCGACAGCGTCATGATGACGTTCGGGCGCGCTCGGGTTAACCGAGCAAGGCGGGAAGATCCGAGTCGCTCGGACCCGTGAAAAAAAACATGAAGTTCTGGCGGGTTCGGATTCAGAGAAACCGAACCCGCTCATCTCTAATCTAAAATGCAGTAACTAAGTGGTGTAATAATGGAAGTTAGAGGTGAGGGGACATGGTGCAATCAGTGAAGGGGGAAACAAGTATATTGTAACAGAATATAAGGAGGAAAAATAACAAATAATGTAAGAGGCATAAATCAGGAATGAAAATATAGTGCTATTTATTGTTTGAGGGAGGGGGCCTAAATCGGTATCTTGCTTAGGGCCCCGTGAGGTCTAAATCAATCTCTGGGTGCAACCAAAGATTTCAGCTCCACTTCTGAATATTCTGATGCTAGCTTTGGTGATTGTGCAAGTGCGTACAAAATTCTTGGATTCTCCTCCCTTCTTTCACTCACTGCATAGGGAGTACCTAAAGGAACATGGATAATAGGTAATTAACACACTTTTTTTTAAGACAAATTGCAGATTTTATTAAAATAGCATTTTGATGGGTTTGTAAAAATACAAATGATGACAATATTTAAAAAAGCTGTTATGTGTCAAGCAGCTATATCAGGTAGTAACACCTACGGTATTGTCAGACTTGTCTGCTTTTACCCCTTCAACAATGTTTACCATATAATAAAGCATATATTCAATGTTCTTGTAGTTTCTGTGGCATGGCAGCTAGAGCAAACACACCTTACCTACCTCACCCTCCTTAACTTAGAAATAAACATTGTATGGCAAAATTTGTCTTTGGAATGATGAGGTCTAAGAATTTATTTCTGATTTATCTATCCTATCTCTTAGGTACCTTAGTTATTATTTTTTTACCCAATATGTTGTGTTCACCTGGGATCCCTGGACCCTGACATTATTTGACAAGTGAAAATGCATAAAATTGTAATACCAGTTGTGTCTATCTTCCATTCACTGAATGTTGCCTCAAACTTACAGTAGACCACGTGAACTATGGAACATACAGATGTAGCCACACTCATCATTGCTGTATACACATTTTAGTCGCGGCATAAGTTAGCGCTGGTTGGAATAGTATGGTGTGCGAAGGCATACTATATGGTCTATCCAATTACTGTCGGATTTTTTAAAAAGTCGGAAAAACGACATGAATTTGTATTCGACCTATTCAATTATAGTGCCGTTTTTCCGGCTTTGTTAAAAACACGACTTGTCGGAAAACATGTGGCTTGGCGGATTAGCCGCGGATCCAAGTGTTATGTCAGATTTGCGGGTGATTCCGACAGTTTTTTGGCCCGTTTTCGACAATGTCAATCCGACATTAAAAAAAATCGGATCAGCATTGTCAAGAACGGGCAAAAACCTGACGGAATTCCCCGCAAAGTGAATACTGAACTTTCGGATCCTCTCCGTCAGAGCGGATCCGACAGGCATTGAATAGTCCCCTAAGATGCAAGAATATCTTCAGCATGTTTCACCACTGGGTGGCAATTGCTCCACTAATCAAAACTACAGTGCTGAAAACAATAGCAGCGGATGGAGATAAAAATAAGTTTGCATTATGAACTGATGGAGCACCTGCGACACACCATCAGTAGTGTATAAGTAGTTCCTGCATACAGTATACTGTATACTTGGGGCTGGATCACTTGCAATCCCTTTCACTACTGTATGCAGCAAGCAAAGTAACATTTAAAAACATTGATTGTGACCTCTCTCTGAGTCCATTCCCCTAACCAGAGCTGGCATGAGCTCTTAATTTACATATTGTTTTGTTAACTCATTTAAGCTGTCCTCCCTGTCTGTGAAATGAGAAGTCTCCTGGGCAGTGGCGAATTTCCCATTGGGCACGTGAGGCATATGCCTAGGGGAGGCACTTATTTGGGGGCGGCACTTGTATGCTTGTGTTGGTACTGGCAGCCCAAAAAGTACCAGTAACTGCAAAATATTTCCACTGGGCTGTAACATATGCTATCTTGAATGGAGAGTAAATGAGTAGGACATGCCCATACTGCCCCTGCAAGCAGTCCTACTTAGTAAATATGTATACATAATTAAAAATATTTTTTTTTATAGTTAGTGGCTTTTTCTTTACTATTCTATTGAGGGCTTATAACCAATCAATAAAAATATTAAAATTAGGCAGTTAACAGCCGTTACTGTTGTGCCTAGGGGCGCCCCTGCTCCCGGGGGGGTAGGTAGGCTGTCTACAGTATTAATTGAATGAAGAGGTTGCGCACTGACAAAACAATATTTCTGTGGATTAGCGGTAGCTTGACTGGGTGCCATGCTCATGGTCCCGGGTTCAATTACCGGAAAAGGAGAATAGAATTTATTTATTTTTTCTTTAAACTTTATTTTTGTTTTACACATTGCCATTGACACATTTAGAACCCCTACATTAAACAGAAATATGAACACTGAAAGGATTAGTTTGCATTATGAACTGATCGAGAGTCTCCAGTAGTGTACTCTCGTGGGCTCGCTTCGCTCACCACACTTTAGGCTCAGTGGCTCACTTTGCTCATCACAGGTAACTAAAGGCAGTGATCGCAATATAAGCGCTATGGCGCATTTTTATGCGCTACGGGCAGTGAGGGACTCGGATTTTAAAAGTGAGCGGGTCCCGCAGGACGCGCTGTTTTTTGCCGACCGCTGCCTCACAGCCAATAGAAATCCCCAAGCCCTGCCTCACCAGCCAATAGCCGCTGGCAGCTTCTCAACATCCAATCGCTGCCGGCAGCGTCTCCCAATGCAAGCGCCACCTGAGACGTCTGTCCCTCCTCCCTACCCTGCCTCCAACCCATTGAATGTGCAGCTGGCAACTGGGCGGGGACATCACGATGACAGGGGTATGGAAGATGCAGGAGGGAGCCGATGAGAAGGAGAGGAGCGCCTTCACCACGGGCAACCCGGTGGGTCTGCTGCAGAGAACATGAGCTGGGGCCGAGCGGAACATGTCAGTGCGGTCGGGCACCACGACCGCAAAGTATCAAGAGGTCAGAGCGCTGCACGAGGGCTCAAGAAGAGAGCGCGGGGTCTGGGATTAATGAGACAATCTGATGGTTCACAGACATGCGGGTAGTTACTGGCGAGTGATCAATCTACAGTTTCACATACATGCGGGCGGCTGTCACGAGTGATAAATAATGCGACCTGGGGGAATGGTGATAAATCTTTCGTTTCACGAACGTGCGGGTGGGCCTTTCCTATATGTATTTAATAACATGGCCAATACCTGCACATTATACCTGTGAGGGTGCAGGCGGGAAACTAGGTGCGCTTCCTGTAACGCTGCATCTTATTCCCCCAGCGTCCGTTCCACTCCCAACTACTAATGCACACATCCTGCCCCCTGCTACCACTACTGCACCCATCCTGCACCTATCTTACCCCCTGCTACCACTACTGCACCTATCCTACCCCCTACCACTACTGCACCCATCCTGCCCCCTGCTACCACCACTACTGCACCCATCCTGCCCCCTACCACTGCTGCACCTATCTTACCCCCTGCTACCACTACTGCACCTATCCTGCCCCATACCACTACTGCACCCATCCTGCCCCCTGCTACCACCACTACTGCACCCATCCTACCCCCTGCTACCACCACTACTGCACCCATCCTGCCCTCTGCTACCACCACTACTGCACCCATCATGCCCCCTGCTACCAACACTACTGCACCCATCCTGCCCCCTACCACTGCTGCACCTATCTTACCACCTGCTACCACTACTGCACCTATCCTACCCCCTACCACTACTGCACCTATCCTACCCCCTGCTACCACTACTGCACCTATCCTACCCCCTACCACTACTGCACCCATTCTGCTACCACCACTACTGCACCCATCCTGCCCCCTGCTACCACCACTACTGCACCCATCCTGCCCCCTGCTACCACCACTACTGCACCCATCCTGCCCCCTGCTACCACCACTACTGCACCCATCCTGCCCCCTGCTACCACCACTACTGCACCTATCCTACCCCTTGTTACCACTACTGCACCTATCCTACCTCCTACCACTACTGCACCCATCCTGTCCCCTGCTACCACCACTACTGCACCCATCCTGCTACCACTACTGCTCCCATCCTGCTACCAGTACTGCACCTATCCTACCCCCTACCACTACTGCACCCATTCTGCTACCACCACTACTGCACCCATCCTGCCCCCTGCTACCACCACTACTGCACCCATCCTGCCCCCTGCTACCACCACTACTGCACCTATCCTACCCCTTGTTACCACTACTGCACCTATCCTACCTCCTACCACTACTGCACCCATCCTGTCCCCTGCTACCACCACTACTGCACCCATCCTGCTACCACTACTGCTCCCATCCTGCTACCAGTACTGCACCTATCCTACCCCCTTCCACCTCTACTGCACCCATTCTACCCCACACACCCACACAGTGCCCATTATAAACACTCCCATACCCACATAGTGCTCAGTATTCACACCCCCACAGTGCCCATCATACACACACCCCATTCCCACACAGTGCTCATTATACACCCCTCAGAGCTCATAAAAACCCTCTAAACCCACACAATGCCCAGTATACACCCCCCCATATACCACACAGTGCCTATTATACACCCCCCACAGCTCTCATAACACTCTATACCCACACAGTACTCATTATACACACTTACAATGCTCATAGCACCCTCTATACCCACACACCCGCACAGTGGCCATCATACGCACAACCTATACCCACACAGTGCTCATTATACACCCCCCCCCGCAGCGCCTAGCATATGGGTACTCAATACCCACAGTGCCCAGGATACATCCCCCCATACACAGTGACCAGTAAACATAAAATCCCATAGCCACACACAGTGCTCAGCATAGACACAATTGCCACACCCACACAGTGCTCAGGATACACACAAACAATCCCCAAACCAAAGCAGTGCCCAGCATACGCACCCACCCCATACTCAGACAGTGCCCAGCATACGCACACACCTCGTGTTATAGCGGTAGGGCTTCAAGAAGGACACAGAGAAGCTGATCTTTAAAGTTGATGGGGAGCAGGAAGCACCGAATCCTGGGTACTGATGCCTCCCTTCCCCTAACACTGCCTACAGTACTACCTGCAACTAACCCCCTATTTGCCTCCCAATACTGCCATAACTGCTATCTACCATGTGGGGTGGTCTAATGCTATGTGGGGAGGCATAAGGGGAGCTCAAAAGCATACATTGCTATGGGACCCAGAAACTGTGAAGTAGGACCCCAATTTTTTAAAGTGAGGGGTCCCCAGGACCCACAATTTTTTCTGCTCAGCACGATCACTGTAAAGGCAATAGATATTAACATGGATAGTAAAACTGATAGCCCACCAACCTTGTTTTTCTCCATGCCATCATGGTTCACATGGTGTATCCCATGGTTCACTTGGTCTCATGACGTTAGAGGCTACATTGTCTGAAGTGGGTCTAGCTGCTGCCTTAAAGACCTTCTGCCAACATCCCAATAACTTTCAAACCCATTCCAAAAACCATGATAAGCTACAGTAAAAGCTGTTGACTCCAATCTCCCCCCAGCTCCCATAACCTTGAAATACAAAAATTCATGACAACTTTGCTCACTGTTGTCTTGAGAGTCACAGCATTTATTGAGTAAAAATGTTACCATATTCAAATGGACTATACAAATAAACAGATACCTTCCAGCTCTATGGTCTTATACAGATCATCAACTTTATTGCACTTCCACAAGGACAATACTGCCCCCTCCGGAGAAACAACCAGCTCTGGGTTGGTGGATGCAGGGTTTATGATATTCTATTAATACTGTTCTTTACAGATGTTCTACAGGTCCCAGCAAGCCAGCCCCGGCATGCCAGTACTTGGAGAAACACAAGTGCTGGCATGCCCAGACATTAAGGGCCTGCTGGCACCTGTATTTCAAATAAAAACAGGACATAGAAAGTTGTAATAATTTTAAGATCTTTTGCATGGCCACCGCCTCCCCACAACTTCCGCATGTTTAAAAACTAAGAGACCTGACATGCATCCAAATTTGGGTCAGGAGTCGGATCTCCTGAGGATTGGACAAATCTGTACCAAGCTTTAGAGGCACCATCGTCAGATCTTCACTTTAGGTGTTAAATTCACATTTTATGTTTTTAATGTGACAGCAAACTCTGGTAAGTAGTGCATTATTAAAATCAGTTGAGTAGCTGTGAAATCCACAAATATACTGTAAGTCAACCACGGTAAGTAGTGAAAAATTAAATAAAAAGCCAAGAATGATAACATTGTGAATGAACCACCATCCATATGTGACATTACTATCCATATGAACATAGCTTCATTTATAAATAACCACCTATCTAGCCAATACTCACTTGCTTTCATGTCTTTGAAAAAGTAATCTACGTACTAGAATGTGCTCAGTGAGTATGTGCTCAGTGAGAATGTTCTAGACTCAATCATTACTCCCAGATCGGTACTGCATAAACATATTACTGATATTAATGCTGGAATGTGACCAGCCCAAAAATGCTCAAAATAGGATCAGCACAGGGGTGAGAAAAGCTTTATCAGTGGAGGGGTTAATAGCACAATGAATTTCCGGGCCTCCTGTTTTTAAAGTCTGCCTCTGTTTATGCCCCTTGTAACTGTTCTGTTATAGGTTTGGAAGCCTGTTATTTGTCTGACTCTGTAAATAGATCATTGATATACATGTGACTCTGTACCCTAACAGGGTGTAATTATTCATTTAGTCATCTGTGGTGTTGGATCTCTGCTGTTACCATTCCCTTTTAATCGGTTTTTCAGTCTTCACTAGTGTGCTCATTAATCTTGTGTTTGCCTTTGATCCCTGACATTGCATAGGCAAAATCAGTACATAACAAAACTAAGGTGAGTGGGTCCAAGTCAGTTGAAGCTTCAAAATTGTTTCATTTATTCAAAATATTGAACTAATGCATTTATCTTTGCAGAAAGCCATAATCCCCAATTATCCTGTTTTAGATGGGACAGTCCCACTTTTTGGACACTGTCTAGCTACCTCACCTGTGGGTCGCAGGCCCCACCACTGGAGAAGAGAGATTGAAGGAGAACCCTCTCACCTCTGCTCTGCACAAACAGTACAGTAGGAAGCACTGGGCACAACTCCTGAGTAAAGTAAACAGTGATGTGAGGCCATGCCCAGTTTCCAGACACTCTTTTTTGACTACCGTATGTACAGAGAGTCCCTCTTCCGTATGTTGGAATGTAAGGAGAAGTTAGTAGTTCCAGTAAGCTAATGTTGTATATAATGTGCAAGTAGAATGTCTTTAATATGAAAACTTACATTCATAATCATCTGTAGGTTCTACAGCGTTTGGAGGACTGCAAAAGAAATGATAGAAAAATATATAACCAGTGGAAAACACTGAATTAATCATGTTATAACCTTCCTTTAAAAGAGGCACAAAGTATTGCACCACAAATACACAAAGTTTCTGCAGCAGCCTAGAGTACAGTATATTTATTTATTATTTATTTATTAATTACCAGTTATTTATAGAGCGCACACATATTCCGCAGCGCTTTACAGAGAATATTTGGCCATTCACATCAGTCCCTGCCCCAGTGGAGCTTACAATCTATATTCCCTACCACATGTACATGCACACACATCCACGCTAGGGTTAATTTTTTTTGTCAGGAGCCAATTAACCCACCAGTATATTTTTGGATTGTGGGAGGAAACCGGAGTTCCCGGAGGAAACCCACACAAGCACGAGGAGACTATACAAACTCCACACAGTTAGGGCCTTGGTGGGTATATACAAAGCAACAGCAAAATATGACATATCATTGGTACAGTAACTATAGACATATCTATGGAACAACACAGAAACTGTATAAAGAGAGGCAAGTGGAGGGGTGTGGTTCATCAAATCGACAGTGTCTAGGTCGACAATGTTTAGGTCGACCACTATAGGTCGACAGTCACTAGGTCGACATGGATGGAAGGTCGACAGGGTTTCTAGGTCGACATGTGCTAGGTCGACAGGTCTAAAGGTCGACATGAGCTCATCTCAGCCAGTGCTTGCGTGGAGCTTAGAGACAGAGCCGGGTGAGGCGCAAGGTAGCGGCTGGGTGAGTCACATACTGATTACCGATTACCGCAGGGGGAGGCTGTGCTTTCGATTATTGGTGTGTGTGTGTGTGTGTGTGTGTGTGTGTGTGTGTGTGTGTGTGTGTGTTGATGCTATGTTTGTGTATGTGTGTATGTATGCTGTGTGTTTGTAAGTATGCTGTGTGTATGTGCTACTGTATGTGTGTATATATATGTATAACAGTTCAATGGTGGTTGGCACTCATAGACAGTTCCAAAAGTAGTGCTTGGGTGCCAACAGATAAGATGGGTTAATATAAAAAAAATAGCAGCTGCGGCACTCACAGGACTTAGTATGTCAGGTATCCAGCATCATCCACACAAAGTCTCCCATTAATATGTAGTCAGCGTTTATGTAGTACAGTTATGTATCTAAGGGGGTAATTCAGACCTCATCGTAGCAGCAAATTTGTTAGCAGTTGGGCAAAAACATGGGGGTCATTCCGAGTTGATCGTAGCTGTGCTAAATTTAGCACAGCTACGATCATGGACTCAGACATGCGGGGGGACGCCCAGCACAGGGCTAGTCCGCCCCGCATGTCAGTGCCGCCCCCTTCCCCGCAGAAATGCAAAGGCATCGCACAGCAGCGATGCCTTTGCACTTCAAGAGTAGCTCCCGACCAGCGCAGCTTTAGCGTGCTGGCCAGGAGCTACTCATTGCTTCCCGGTCCGCAGTGGCTGCGTGTGACATCACGCAGCCGCTGCTGGCCACACCTGCGTTGGCTGGACCGTGCCCACGAAACGGCGGCCAAACGCCGCCGTTTCGCCCCCTCCCGCCCATCGACCTCCTCTGCCTGTCAATCAGGCAGAGGCAATCGTAGCGCAGCGACGGGCAACAATGCACCAGCGCACTGCGGCGCCGGCGCATGCTCAGTTCTGACCTGATCGCTACGCTGCGAAAAACTGCAGCGTGCGATCGGGTCAGAATGACCCCCTATGTGCATTGCAGGTGCGGCAGATATAACATTTGCAGACTTAGGGTTTGAATGGGTTATTTCTCTTATGTCCTAAAGGATGCTGGGGTCCATTTTAGTACCATGGGGTATAGACGGTTCCGCAGGAGCATTCGGCACTTTAAGACTTTTCAACAGTGTGAACTGGCTCCTCCCTCTATGCCCCTCCTCCAGACCTCAGTTTAGAAAATGTTCCCAGAAGACTGGATGCACACTAGTGGAGCTCTACAAAGCTTTGCTGGAAAAAGTCTTTCTTAGGTTTTTTATTTTACAGGGAAGCTGCTGGCAACAGTTTCCCTGCTTCGTGGGACTTAGGGGGGAAGTAGGAACCAACTTCTCAATTAGTTAATGGTTCTGCTTCCGCTGACAGGACACCATTAGCTCCTGAAGGGTACTGAACACAGCCCAAGCCTGGCCAGCGTTCACTCCCACAGCACTGCCGCCACCCCCTAACAGAGCCAGAAGTCAGAAGGCTGGTGAGTATATTACCAGAGTCCTGCAGAGAGGGAATCCTCCGGTTATCGTTGGCGGCATACAGGTACACGTGCAGCGGCAGGACGCTGCGCGCCATGTCTCTCAGCACAAGGGTGCAGAGCACGGGGGCGGGAGGGGGGCGCGCTCTGAGGGCATGTTTTAAAACCTTACTCTCACTGGCAAAAAGGGTACATACATGTACAGCCGCTGATGTGCCATCCCCAGCCAGTATAAATATCACATTGCTGAGGCTGAAGGGCGGGGCTTCTCCTCAGACTTGCCAGAACACTCACTGGGTGCCATTTTCTCCTGCAGAAACTCCAGTGTGAAGCTCCTGAACGCTGTTTCTCCTCATGACAACACTGATACAAGTACAGGGTGTTATAGAAGGGGCAGAGAGTGTTCATTATAATTAGGTATATGGGCTATTATTGGTATATGCGTTTTTGGTCTCGGAGGGGGCGCAGATGTTTCCTAGGGCTCATGGCGTTCGTTGGCTTGGTTGGCGGGGGATGATGTGGAAAGATCTGAAGAGTAGATTAGTCAGTCAGGTCAGCGAGCATGGAGTCCCTAGGGTGCTGGTTGTCCATTTAGGTGGCAACGACTTGGGGAAGAGGACATCTTTGGAGCTGCGGTGGGCCATGATGAAGGATCTGGCCAGTGTGGCCGCAGCGTGGACCAATTGTGTCTTGGTGTTCTCTATGATGGTGCCAAGGTTGAGTTGGCGAGGTGTGGCGGACGGTCGCCTGATTGATGAGGCCAGGCAGAAGGTGAATGGGGCGGTGGCGAAGTGGGTGTTGTCCCACGGAGGCAAAGTGGTTCGCCACCCTAGGATTCGGTTTCGAGACAGTCACCTTTTTCGGCCTGATGGTGTGCATCTGTCCAATGAGGGGATGATGCTTTTCCTGGAGGATCTGTTTCTCGTGTTGCAGGAGTAAGGTTGAGGATATGGTGGCGGTGCGAAGACTCTGGGGAGGAGTCTTTCGCTGTTGGCGGAAAAGAACGGCAGGTTGTAGTTTGTCTTGTTAGTTGCAGTGATTTACAGTTTGGTGTGGTTTAGGTGCACTCACCTCCATTGACTTTTAAGGCCGCTTGACCACCCGTCCGGGGGCAGCGGCATCACCCATCAGGGTGGGTAGTCACCGTGGGGGTCTGAGTCGGGCACCTATTACCTATTTTATAGTTTGTGTTTAAATTAGGATAGTTTGGAATTTTAATGTTTTAAGGTTAGCGTCAGTTGAATAGAGCCGTTCTTTTTTCTGCCACCATATGCCGGCTGAATCGGCATGTTAACTAAAATTTTCAATTTACAGGTTTTCTAATGGTTAGGGTACAATAAATAGCTAACAATTTTCTGCCAAATTCAAGTCTCCGTGTCATTATTTCTTGGTATTAAAGGTACTGAATCCTTTACTTTTGAATAAGGGGTCCACACATTATCATTAGGAGGTTTAGGAGAGCGAAATGACTGCATAGGAATAGAGAGAGTTAAACCTCCTGTGAGGGGTGGACCTAGCTGTGAGGAAAGTACAGCCCATGGTGAGAGGGGAGGGTCAATATATATAGGGAATGCTAGGCCAGCTTGGTCTCTCTTGCTGCTGAATTGCCTTCCCGCCCTCCCACCCTGTTTGGTAGAGGTTCTGGCACGGAGTGCCTTGGCTTTGAATTGTTAGTCTGGTTTTATCGTTGGCTAATCGTTGGCGGAAAAGAACGGCAGGTTGTAGTTTGTCTTGTTAGTTGCAGTGATTTACAGTTTGGTGTGGTTTAGGTGCACTCACCTCCATTGACTTTTAAGGCCGCTTGACCACCCGTCCGGGGGCAGCGGCATCACCCATCAGGGTGGGTAGTCACCGTGGGGGTCTGAGTCGGGCACCTATTACCTATTTTATAGTTTGTGTTTAAATTAGGATAGTTTGGAATTTTAATGTTTTAAGGTTAGCGTCAGTTGAATAGAGCCGTTCTTTTTTCTGCCACCATATGCCGGCTGAATCGGCATGTTAACTAAAATTTTCAATTTACAGGTTTTCTAATGGTTAGGGTACAATAAATAGCTAACAATTTTCTGCCAAATTCAAGTCTCCGTGTCATTATTTCTTGGTATTAAAGGTACTGAATGCTTTACTTTTGAATAAGGGGTCCACACATTATCATTAGGAGGTTTATTACACAAATGTCATTATGAATAAATGAACACATTAATTATCATGGAGTCTTACAACTGATGATCATTATTTAATACAATTGTATAGAAGAACAATTTGCTATATGAAGGATGTTAGATGTGGTAAAAATAATGTAACGTTTTAATTATCCATACAAAAAAATTGTGAACGGTCTATTACTCCCCCAATTATCTACTATTTCCTTAACTGATGGATCTAATATTTATTTTCTACAAATGTGCTGTGCATTAAAATTTTCTTTCTCGTGTTTTACACCAGGTAAGAGAAAAACATTTTGCTATCCCTAATGCACACTGAGTGAGAAATAACACTACATAATGGGGGTCATTCCAACCCGATCGCTCGCTGCAGTTTATCGCAATGCAGCGTTCGGGTCGGATCTGCGCATGCGCTGGTGCCGCAGTGCGCTACGCTGGTGCATGCTGGACAGCCGAAGGTCGTTGTTCTCTAGCGATCGCCTCTGCCCGGTCGCTGGGCGGGAGGGGGGCGGAGCCATTTAGGGGGGTGGTCCGCCCAATGCAGGCATGGCCGTACCATTGGGGGGGCGGCCCGCAGTGGCTGCATGACGTCACAAGCAGCCGCTGCTACCCGGGCACCGAAGAGATTCTCCCGGCCAGCCGCAGGAGCTGTGCTGGCCGGGAGTTACTCCTCAAATGCAAAAGCATCGCCATTGTGCAATGCTTTTGCATTTCTGTGGGGGGGGGGATAGGGCACTGACATGCAGGGCCGACTAGCTGTGCCTGATCGTAGCTGTGCTAAATTTAGCACAGCTACGATCAACTCGGAATGACCCCCAATAATCAGATAATACAGAGATCTTAGTTGCATATATCTGCAGATATAGGGTTGAGCCCCCAGGCCGAACAGCAAGGCATCTCTGTCACTGGGGGTCCCTAATACTAGGTGTGGGTCCGGGGTGCGGGACACCATTATGTCACCTCAGGCCAGCTACCCCAGGGCTGCACACAGGTGAAAATTAGTAAGGGTTAATAATAGAGATGAGCGGGTTCGGTTCCTCGGAATCCGAACCCGCCCGAACTTCATGTTTTTTTTCACGGGTCCGAGCGACTCGGATCTTCCCGCCTTGCTCGGTTAACCCGAGCGCGCCCGAACGTCATCATGACGCTGTCGGATTCTCGCGAGGCTCGGATTCTATCGCGAGACTCGGATTCTATATAAGGAGCCGCGCGTCGCCGCCATTTTCACTCGTGCATTGAGATTGATAGGGAGAGGACGTGTCTGGCGTCCTCTCCATTAGAATAGAGATAGATTAGATAGAGAGAGAGAGATTGTGCAGAGTCGCAGACAGAGTTAGTTTACCACAGTCAGTGACCAGTGCAGTTGCTAGTTAACTTTTATTTAATATAATATATCCGTTCACTTCTCTCTGCTATATCCGTTCTCTGCCTGAAAAAAAAAACGATACACAGCACAGTCAGTCACACAGTGTGACTCAGTCTGTGTGCACTCAGCTCAGCCCAGTGTGCTGCACAGTCATCAATGTATAAATTAAAAGCTTATAATTAATTGTGGGGGAGACTGGGGAGCACTGCAGGTTGTTAGCAGGAGCCAGGAGTACAATTATATTAATTAACAGTGCACACTTTTGCTGCAGGAGTGGTGACCAGTGCCTGACCACCAGTATAGTATTGTTGTATACTACTAATATCTCTTTAAATATCAACCAGTCTATATTAGCAGCAGACACAGTACAGTGCGGTAGTTCACGGCTGTGGCTACCTCTGTGTCGGCACACGGCAGGCAGTCCGTCCGACCAGAATTGTATTATTTATTATTATATACCTACCACCTAACCGTGGTTTTTTTTTCATTCTTTATACCGTCATAGTGTCATCCTAATTGTTACGAGTATACTACTATCTCTTTATCAACCAGTGTACAGTGCGGTAGTTCACGGCTGTGGCTACCTCTGTGTCGGCACACGGCAGGCAGTCCGTCCGACCAGAATTGTATTATTTATTATTATATACCTACCACCTAACCGTGGTTTTTTTTTCATTCTTTATACCGTCATAGTGTCATCCTAATTGTTACGAGTATACTACTATCTCTTTATCAACCAGTGTACAGTGCGGTAGTTCACGGCTGTGGCTACCTCTGTGTCGGCACACGGCAGGCAGTCCGTCCGACCAGAATTGTATTATTTATTATTATATACCTACCACCTAACCGTGGTTTTTTTTTTCATTCTTTATACCGTCATAGTGTCATCCTAATTGTTACGAGTATACTACTATCTCTTTATCAACCAGTGTACAGTGCGGTAGTTCACGGCTGTGGCTACCTCTGTGTCGGCACACGGCAGGCAGTCCGTCCGACCAGAATTGTATTATTTATTATTATATACCTACCACCTAACCGTGGTTTTTTTTTTCATTCTTTATACCGTCATAGTGTCATCCTAATTGTTACGAGTATACTACTATCTCTTTATCAACCAGTGTACAGTGCGGTAGTTCACGGCTGTGGCTACCTCTGTGTCGGCACACGGCAGGCAGTCCGTCCGACCAGAATTGTATTATTTATTATTATATACCTACCACCTAACCGTGGTTTTTTTTTCATTCTTTATACCGTCATAGTGTCATCCTAATTGTTACGAGTATACTACTATCTCTTTATCAACCAGTGTACAGTGCGGTAGTTCACGGCTGTGGCTACCTCTGTGTCGGCACACGGCAGGCAGTCCGTCCGACCAGAATTGTATTATTTATTATTATATACCTACCACCTAACCGTGGTTTTTTTTTCATTCTTTATACCGTCATAGTGTCATCCTAATTGTTACGAGTATACTACTATCTCTTTATCAACCAGTGTACAGTGCGGTAGTTCACGGCTGTGGCTACCTCTGTGTCGGCACACGGCAGGCAGTCCGTCCGACCAGAATTGTATTATTTATTATTATATACCTACCACCTAACCGTGGTTTTTTTTTTCATTCTTTATACCGTCATAGTGTCATCCTAATTGTTACGAGTATACTACTATCTCTTTATCAACCAGTGTACAGTGCGGTAGTTCACGGCTGTGGCTACCTCTGTGTCGGCACACGGCAGGCAGTCCGTCCGACCAGAATTGTATTATTTATTATTATATACCTACCACCTAACCGTGGTTTTTTTTTCATTCTTTATACCGTCATAGTGTCATCCTAATTGTTACGAGTATACTACTATCTCTTTATCAACCAGTGTACAGTGCGGTAGTTCACGGCTGTGGCTACCTCTGTGTCGGCAGTCGGCAGGCAGTCCGTCCATCCATAATTGTATTATTATTATAATATATACCACCTAACCGTGGTTTTTTTATACCACCTAACCGTGGCAGTCCGTCCATAATTGTATACTAGTATCCAATCCATCCATCTCCATTGTTTACCTGAGGTGCCTTTTAGTTCTGCCTATAAAATATGGAGAACAAAAAAGTTGAGGTTCCAAAATTAGGGAAAGATCAAGATCCACTTCCACCTCGTGCTGAAGCTGCTGCCACTAGTCATGGCCGAGACGATGAAATGCCAGCAACGTCGTCTGCCAAGGCCGATGCCCAATGTCATAGTACAGAGCATGTCAAATCCAAAACACCAAATATCAGAAAAAAAAGGACTCCAAAACCTAAAATAAAATTGTCGGAGGAAAAGCGTAAACTTGCCAATATGCCATTTACCACACGGAGTGGCAAGGAACGGCTGAGGCCCTGGCCTATGTTCATGGCTAGTGGTTCAGCTTCACATGAGGATGGAAGCACTCAGCCTCTCGCTAGAAAACTGAAAAGACTCAAGCTGGCAAAAGCACCGCAAAGAACTGTGCGTTCTTTGAAATCCCAAATCCACAAGGAGAGTCCAATTGTGTCGTTTGCGATGCCTGACCTTCCCAACACTGGACGTGAAGAGCATGCGCCTTCCACTATTTGCATGCCCCCTGCAAGTGCTGGAAGGAGCACCCGCAGTCCAGTTCCTGATAGTCAGATTGAAGATGTCAGTGTTGAAGTACACCAGGATGAGGAGGATATGGGTGTTGCTGGCGCTGGGGAGGAAATTGACCAGGAGGATTCTGATGGTGAGGTGGTTTGTTTAAGTCAGGCACCCGGGGAGACACCTGTTGTCCGTGGGAGGAATATGGCCGTTGACATGCCAGGTGAAAATACCAAAAAAATCAGCTCTTCGGTGTGGAGGTATTTCACCACAAATGCGGACAACAGGTGTCAAGCAGTGTGTTCCCTTTGTCAAGCTGTAATAAGTAGGGGTAAGGACGTTAACCACCTCGGAACATCCTCCCTTATACGTCACCTGCAGCGCATTCATAATAAGTCAGTGACAAGTTCAAAAACTTTGGGTGACAGCGGAAGCAGTCCACTGACCAGTAAATCCCTTCCTCTTGTAACCAAGCTCACGCAAACCACCCCACCAACTCCCTCAGTGTCAATTTCCTCCTTCCCCAGGAATGCCAATAGTCCTGCAGGCCATGTCACTGGCAAGTCTGACGAGTCCTCTCCTGCCTGGGATTCCTCCGATGCATCCTTGCGTGTAACGCCTACTGCTGCTGGCGCTGCTGTTGTTGCCGCTGGGAGTCGATGGTCATCCCAGAGGGGAAGTCGTAAGCCCACTTGTACTACTTCCAGTAAGCAATTGACTGTTCAACAGTCCTTTGCGAGGAAGATGAAATATCACAGCAGTCATCCTACTGCAAAGCGGATAACTGAGGCCTTGGCATCCTGGGTGGTGAGAAACGTGGTTCCGGTATCCATCATTACTGCAGAGCCAACTAGAGACTTGTTGGAGGTACTGTGTCCCCGGTACCAAATACCATCTAGGTTCCATTTCTCTAGGCAGGCGATACCGAAAATGTACACAGACCTCAGAAAAAGAGTCACCAGTGTCCTAAAAAATGCAGCTGTACCCAATGTCCACTTAACCACGGACATGTGGACAAGTGGAGCAGGGCAGGGTCAGGACTATATGACTGTGACAGCCCACTGGGTAGATGTATGGACTCCCGCCGCAAGAACAGCAGCGGCGGCACCAGTAGCAGCATCTCGCAAACGCCAACTCTTTCCTAGGCAGGCTACGCTTTGTATCACCGCTTTCCAGAATACGCACACAGCTGAAAACCTCTTACGGCAACTGAGGAAGATCATCGCGGAATGGCTTACCCCAATTGGACTCTCCTGTGGATTTGTGGCATCGGACAACGCCAGCAATATTGTGTGTGCATTAAATCTGGGCCAATTCCAGCACGTCCCATGTTTTGCACATACCTTGAATTTGGTGGTGCAGAATTTTTTAAAAAACGACAGGGCCGTGCAAGAGATGCTGTCGGTGGCCAGAAGAATTGCGGGACACTTTCGGCGTACAGGCACCACGTACAGAAAACTGGAGCACCACCAAAAACTACTGAACCTGCCCTGCCATCATCTGAAGCAAGAAGTGGTAACGAGGTGGAATTCAACCCTCTATATGCTTCAGAGGTTGGAGGAGCAGCAAAAGGCCATTCAAGCCTATACAATTGAGCACGATATAGTAGGTGGAATGCACCTGTCTCAAGTGCAGTGGAGAATGATTTCAACGTTGTGCAAGGTTCTGATGCCCTTTGAACTTGCCACACGTGAAGTCAGTTCAGACACTGCCAGCCTGAGTCAGGTCATTCCCCTCATCAGGCTTTTGCAGAAGAAGCTGGAGGCATTGAAGGAGGAGCTAACACGGAGCGATTCCGCTAGGCATGTGGGACTTGTGGATGCAGCCCTTAATTCGCTTAACAAGGATTCACGGGTGGTCAATCTGTTGAAATCAGAGCACTACATTTTGGCCACCGTGCTCGATCCTAGATTTAAAGCCTACCTTGGATCTCTCTTTCCGGCAGACACAGGTCTGCTGGGGTTGAAAGACCTGCTGGTGACAAAATTGTCAAGTCAAGCGGAACGCGACCTGTCAACATCTCCTCCTTCACATTCTCCCGCAACTGGGGGTGCGAGGAAAAGGCTCAGAATTCCGAGCCCACCCGCTGGCGGTGATGCAGGGCAGTCTGGAGCGACTGCTGATGCTGACATCTGGTCCGGACTGAAGGACCTGACAACGATTACGGACATGTCGTCTACTGTCACTGCATATGATTCTCTCAACATTGATAGAATGGTGGAGGATTATATGAGTGACCGCATCCAAGTAGGCACGTCACACAGTCCGTACTTATACTGGCAGGAAAAAGAGGCAATTTGGAGGCCCTTGCACAAACTGGCTTTATTCTACCTAAGTTGCCCTCCCACAAGTGTGTACTCCGAAAGAGTGTTTAGTGCCGCCGCTCACCTTGTCAGCAATCGGCGTACGAGGTTACATCCAGAAAATGTGGAGAAGATGATGTTCATTAAAATGAATTATAATCAATTCCTCCGCGGAGACATTGACCAGCAGCAATTGCCTCCACAAAGTACACAGGGAGCTGAGATGGTGGATTCCAGTGGGGACGAATTG
Source organism: Pseudophryne corroboree (assembly GCF_028390025.1). Lineage (NCBI taxonomy): Eukaryota > Metazoa > Chordata > Amphibia > Anura > Myobatrachidae > Pseudophryne > Pseudophryne corroboree. The sequence goes on along the minus strand of NC_086449.1, from coordinate 302,442,646 downwards.
ATAATCTGTGAGGAGGGGGATGTACACGGTGATATATCGGAGGGTGAAGATGAGGTGGACATCTTGCCTCTGTAGAGCCAGTTTGTGCAAGGAGAGATTAATTGCTTCTTTTTTGGGGGGGGTCCAAACCAACCCGTCATATCAGTCACAGTCGTGTGGCAGACCCTGTCACTGAAATGATGGGTTGGTTAAAGTGTGCATGTCCTGTTTTGTTTATACAACATAAGGGTGGGTGGGAGGGCCCAAGGATAATTCCATCTTGCACCTCTTTTTTCTTTTCTTTTTCTTTGCATCATGTGCTGATTGGGGTGGGTTTTTTGGAAGGGACACCCTGCGTGACACTGCAGTGCCACTCCTAGATGGGCCCGGTGTTTGTGTCGGCCACTAGGGTCGCTAATCTTACTCACACAGCTACCTCATTGCGCCTCTTTTTTTCTTTGCGTCATGTGCTGTTTGGGGAGGGTTTTTTGGAAGGGACATCCTGCGTGACACTGCAGTGCCACTCCTAGATGTGCCCGGTGTTTGTGTCGGCCACTAGGGTCGCTAATCTTACTCACACAGTCAGCTACCTCATTGCGCCTCTTTTTTTCTTTGCGTCATGTGCTGTTTGGGGAGGGTTTTTTGGAAGGGCCATCCTGCGTGACACTGCAGTGCCACTCCTAGATGGGCCCGGTGTTTGTGTCGGCCACTAGGGTCGCTAATCTTACTCACACAGCTACCTCATTGCGCCTCTTTTTTTCTTTGCGTCATGTGCTGTTTGGGGAGGGTTTTTTGGAAGGGACATCCTGCGTGACACTGCAGTGCCACTCCTAGATGGGCCCGGTGTTTGTGTCGGCCACTAGGGTCGCTTATCTTACTCACACAGCGACCTCGGTGCAAATTTTAGGACTAAAAATAATATTGTGAGGTGTGAGGTATTCAGAATAGACTGAAAATGAGTGTAAATTATGGTTTTTGAGGTTAATAATACTTTGGGATCAAAATGACCCCCAAATTCTATGATTTAAGCTGTTTTTTAGTGTTTTTTGAAAAAAACACCCGAATCCAAAACACACCCGAATCCGACAAAAAAAATTCGGTGAGGTTTTGCCAAAACGCGTTCGAACCCAAAACACGGCCGCGGAACCGAACCCAAAACCAAAACACAAAACCCGAAAAATTTCAGGCGCTCATCTCTAGTTAATAAGAAGCACATTAGTGCTATGTAAGTGAGGTGTGATTTAAAATAATACAAAAATATTTACAATGTGATAGGGAAAAACATAAATGTTAATAAAGTGTTAGGGTGTGCCAACCTGAAGCAGCCCAGCCATACCAAGGCTAGGGGTGTCTCCAAGTAAGCTGGCTCTCAGATGTAGGAGCCATTATCATGCGGCCTTACACTGGGCTATTAGATCCAGACATATTTGTTATTATTTATGGAGTGGGTTTGGGGTGCGATTTTCCCTGTGTTGGTATGGCTGGGCTGCCAATAGAATACTAGATGGCAGCAAAAAACAAACATCAATGTATTGTCAGTGCACAGAAAAACTATGCAATGTATCCGGATAATAAAGCTAAAGCAAGGGAGAGATCACCAAACTAACAATAAATATACTAATAGTATATCAAATTGACCATAAAGCTAAAGAAAGGGAGAGATCACCAAACTAACAATAAATAGTATACCAAATTCACCATAAAGCTAAAGCAAGGGAGAGATAACCAAACTAACAATAAATATACTAATAGTATACCAAATTCACCATAACACCACACACCATCGGTATAATAAACTATGCAAAAAAAATAATTGTACTGGGCTACGCTGCAAACATAGTGTATGATGACATGGTGAAATGATATACTTAATCATATTAATACAATCATATTAATATTAGCGGAAATTAAATGATACGCTTACAAGAGTATATAGGCATGTAAGTATATAGGCATTTAAGTAGAAACATATCATGCTTATACAGGTTGAGTATCCCATATCCAAATATTCCAAAATACGGAATATTCCGAAATACGGACTCTTTTGAGTGAGGGTGAGATAGTGAAACCTTTGTTTTTTGATGGCTCAATGTACACAAACTTTGTTTAATACACAAAGTTATTAAAAATATTGTATTAAATGACCTTCAGGCTGTGTGTATAAGGTGTATATGAAACATAAATGAATTGTGTGAATATACACACACTTTGTTTAATGCACAAAGTTATAAAAAATATTGGCTAAAATTTACTTCAGGCTGTGTGTATAAGGTGTATATGAAACATAAATGCATTCTGTGCTTATACTAGGGTTCCATCGCCATGATATCTCATTATGGTATGCAATTATTCCAAAATACGGAAAAATCCCATATCCAAAATACCTCTGGTCCCAAGCATTTTGGATAAGGGATACCCAACCTGTATTGAATAAATTAAACCACTCAGAGAGAGTCATAAAACTAGTTATTAAAGAATCCTAATATGAAAGAATTACAGAAAACATCCCAGATTGTTCGTCTCATTGAGGCCAAGCGGAGCCACTGTTCTCAACTGAAAAATCCAACGTGCCTCCAATTGCAGTAACCTTGTACCACGGTCCCCTCCCCTTACATTGTTGGGGACATGAAATATAATTTTGGATCTTAACATAGCCAAAGAGTGTCTTGCGTCCCTAAAATATCGGGCCACCGGCTGTTCCTGAGGTTTACCTTTGATTGCCTGTCAAATGGCTTGGCAATGTAATGCCATCCTTTCTCGGAACGATCTAATAGTCTTCCTTATATACATTAAGCCACACAGGCATATAATGTAATATATTACATGCTTTGATTGACAGGACAGAACATGCAAGATTTTAATGTTGGCTCCTGTGTGCGGATGGAAGAAACTGGACCCACTCTCCATGTAGCTGCAAGTGGTGCAGCCCATTTATAACAACCTGTTTTTTCGAGAGAAAATGCATTGATCATTGAACTCCAAGGCCAGTTATATCATTATGCACCAGGATGTCACAAAGATTTTTATCCTTTTTATAACTAGGCATAAGTTTTGTATGCTTCAGACTTTTTAAATCGGGGTCCCGTGTAATAATTGGACATAGATTCTTACCACACTGCATGTTCTCTTTACTGTATGGATGGTATAGTTGTACAAATGGAATCCCATCTTGCAAAGATTTTTTATTTGATGTTTGTAAAAGTTGACTCCTGGGAATGTTTAAAACATCATCTTTAGTGGCTTTCAATTTCTGTAGATCATACCCTCTAACCACAAACTGTGCGATCATACTATACATCCAGGTTCTGCCCGGGCTATATCGTCACACATCCTCATGGCCCTCAAGAAATGAGATCGAGGCAGACTATTGATTATATTCTTAGGGTGTTGGCTGTCAGCACGTGTTTCTATCCGTCGGTTTTACATAAAGGTCAGTATGTAAATAACCATCCTTTTGGATAATTTGGATAGTTGATCTCATATGTAAATTTAATATTAGCGTCCATGGTGTTAACGACATCCATAGCATCTATAAATTCTTGTTGTGTGCCTTGCCAGATGACAAAAAGGTTGTCTATGTACCTTGTAATGTATTTAAATTTACCTTGAAAGCTTGGATTTAGCAAAAATAGGTGTTTCTCCACCTCGAACATAAAAATGTTCGCTAGCGATGGACCCACGCATGATCCCATCGCGCAACCACACAGTTGGACATACCATTGCCCGTCAAACAAGAAATAATTTCACTTCAATGTGAGAAGCAGGAGCTCTATAAAAAACTGATATATCAGGGCCAGCATAGGAAGTACTATTCATTAAGAATCTCCTCACTGCTTCAATACTCCTACTGTGGGGAATGTTAGTGTGCAGGGAAATAACATTCAGATTGCACAAAAAACAATTAGGTGGTAAAGGTGATAATGAGCTTAATTTATTCAATAAAGAATTGGAATCTTTTAGAAATGTAGGCTGGACTTGGACTTGATCCTGTAAAACGCTATCCAGATATTTTGATATAGTGTAATATAACGAACCTCTAGCACTGATTATTGGACGTCCTGGTGGATGGATAGGGTTTTTGTGAATTTTAGGGATCGTGTAAATCAAAAGAGCAACTGGATATTCACAACTTAAGGCTTTTAAAGTCTTGGTAGATATGTATTGTTGTGTTACCGCCTGTGCCAATAATGTATCCAGTTCTTTCTTAAACAAATGTGTTGGATCTGAAGGTAAATGACGATATACTGTGGAGTCCTGTAATTGTTGCAGTAGCTCCTCCCTATAGTAATCCATTTCCATTACCACAATGCCCCCGCCTTTATCGTCAGGGCGGATAACAATATCATTGTATGATATTAAAGCATTGAATGCGATTCTTTGCTTTTTACTTAAATTATTCTGAAAGGCAGGTGCAGACCGTGCATTATCGATTCCTGTCTGTGATAAAGTCCTAGAAAAAACCTGTATAGCATTATTGTTAGAATGAGAATCGAATGTTGATATAGCCTTGAACGGAATTCTTTGTGAAACCGGTGATTGTACTGATTGTTTGTTATAATGTTCCTTTAGATGAAGCTGTCGTGTGAATTTGTGTACATCCACTGCACACTGGAACTCGTCAAATTTAGTAGAGGGGATAAAGGATAATCCCTTATTCAAAAAACTTAATTCATCCACTGTGAGGGTTCTCTTAGAGATATTAAAAACTATACTTTCTTCTTTGACTTTGATGTTTTTTCTGTAGTTCCTGTTGCATTAGCCCCCTCTTCTGTTGCATTCTCTCCTTTTCCTCTTTGGGTCCGTGTTGTTACCCCTAAAGGGGGCTTACCCCCAGAGGTAGTGGCTTCTTGTTCACTTGATGAAGTTTGGTTGCCACTTGAAGTGTTTCTATCAAACTTTTTGCGACGGCGCCACCATGATGGCTTACCAAATTTAGTGGAATGATTAGGATTGTTGATCCATGGGTATACTCTACCCTCTTGATAAATCTCGTTGTACTGTACTAAGCTTATCTGCAAGTATACAGTTGTTCACCAAGTTTATCCAACCATTTAGTATCCGCATCCCCTTTCAGGAGAAGTCAATTTCACATTTCTTTAGTTTTAGTAGTTGGAAATATAGTTTCTCATTAGTTGTGCGCCCAACAGCTGTTTCAAATGCTTCTGAGAATAGGATGGCCTCTGCTTCGATATCCGAAAAAGATAACATTTCCCCCAGAGGAAGATTTATATCCTTGTAACCCATTTGTTCTGGTATTGAGGTACCCTCTGCCATCTTATAAATAACGTGTTGTAAAAATAGGATTTTAATTACCTACCGGTAAATCCTTTTCTCGTAGTCCGTAGAGGATACTGGGGTCCATTTAGTACCATAGGGTATAGATGGGTCCACTAGGAGCCATGGGCGCTTTAAGAATTTGATAGTGTGGGCTGGCTCCTCCCTCTATGCCCCTCCTTCCAGACTCGGTCTAGGAAACTGTGCCCGAGGAGACGGACATACTTTGAGAGAAGGATAGATAAGGATAGTGGTGAGATTCAGAACCAGCATACACAACAAGAGGAAAGCCAAGCTAACCAAACTTGAAACAGGAACAGCAACGGCTGAACCAACATTACTTAACCAAGTAACAGCGCAAGAAGAACAAAGCACTGGGCAAGCACCCAGTATCCTCTACGGACTACAAGAAAAGGATTTTCTGGTAGGTAATTAAAATCCTATTTTCTCTTACGTCCTAGAGGATACTGTGGTCCATTTACTACCATGTGGATGTACCAAAGCTCCCAAACCAGGTGGGAGAATGCTGAGGTTCCTGCAGAACTTATTGACCAAACTGAAGGTCCTCAGAGCCAAAGTATTGAACTTGTAGAACTTAGCAAACGTGTTCAAACCTGACCAAGTAGCTGCTCGGCAGAGCTGTAAAGCCGAGACACCCCGGGCAGATGCTCAGGAAGAACCCACCGACCTAGTAGAGTGGGCCTGTACAGTTTTTAGACATGGCAAATCTGCCGTGGAATAAGCATGCTGGATAGTAAGTCTGAACAAGCGTGCTATTGTCTGCTTTGAAGCAGGACACCCAATCTTATTGGGTTCATAAAGAACAACAAGCGAATCCGTTTTTCTGTGGCGAGCTGTTCTTTTCACATACACCTTCAAAGCCCTCACAACATCCAAAGACTTTGAAGTAGCAGAGGTGTCGGTGACAACTGGAACCACAACAGGTTTGTTGATGTGAAATGCGGACACCACTTTAAGAAGAAATTGTTGATTAGTTCTGAGTTCAGCTCTGTCCTCATAGAAAATTAAATAGGGACTTTTGTGAGACAAAGCCCCCAGCTTTGACACACGTCTTGCTGAAGCCAAGGCCAACAGTGTGACGGTCTTCCACATAAGATATTTTACATACACCTCCTGTAATGGGTAAAAAACAGTTCGATTGGAGGAACTGCACCCCACTGAGATCCCAAGGTGCCGTGGGAGGCACAAAGGAAGGTTGGATGTGTAGAACAACATTCAGGAACATCTGGACCTCAGGGAGAGAAGCCAATTGTTTCTGAAAGAAAATGGACAATGCCAAAATCTGGACTTTTATGGAGCCCAGACGCAGGCCCACATCCATGCCTGCCTGCAGAAAAAGCAGGAAACGTCCTAGATGAAATTCCACCGCAGAATAATTTCTGCTCTCACACCAAGAGATGTATTTCTTCCAAACATGATGGTAATGCTTAGACGTTACCCCCTTCCTGGCTTGGATCTTAGTCGGGATAACCTTTTTAGGGATCCCATTCCTGGCTAGAATTAGCTGTTCAATTTCCATGCTGTCAAACGTAGCAATGGTAAGTCTTGATAGACAAATTGCAGAAGATCCTCGTGAAGAGGTAGAGATCACATATCTTCGAGGAGCAACTCCAGAAGGTCCGCGTATTAGGCCCTTCTTGGCCAGTCCAGAGCAATGAGTATTGCGTGAACCTTTTCCCTTTTTATTCTCTTTAGAATTCTTGGGATCAGAGGAAATGGAGGAAACACGTACACCATCAGATAGACCCATGGAGTCGTCAGGGCATCTATCGCCACTGCCTGTGGGTCTTTCGACCTGGAACAATACCGCCTGAACTTCTTGTTGAGACGAGAGGTCATCATGTTGATCTGTGGATATCCCCATTGACTTGTCAAGCACCTGAACACTTCCGGATAAAGGCCCCACTCCACCTGGTGCAGGTCATATCTGCTGAGGAAGTCTGCTTCCCAGTTGTCTACTCACGGAATGAAGACCGCTGACAACGCCACAGAATTTCTTTCTTCCCAGAGGAGAATTCTTGACACCTCTGACATTGCTGCTCTGCTTTTCATTCCACCCTGTCGGTTTATGTACATTACTGCCGTCACATTGTCCGACTGGACCTGAATTGCCCGATCTTGGAGAAGTTGTGAGGCCTGCAGAAGGACATTGTATGTAGCCCTGAGTTCCAGACTGTTGATTGGAAGGATGACTTCCTGACTTGACCATCTTCCCTTTTGTGACTCCATGTCCAGTGTCATTCCCAGGAATGGGAGCCTCCGTGTTGGCTCTAGGTGAGATTTTGGAAGGTTCAGAATCCACCCGTGAACCTGGAGGAATTTGGTTGAAAGACCAATGCTGTCCAGCAACCTCTCCCTGGACGGCGCTTTTATTAGGAGATCGTCCAAGTACGGAATTATGTTCACTCCCTGTTTGCGGAGTAGAAACATCATCTCTGCCATCACCTTGGTGAACACCCTTGGTGCCATGGAGAGACCAAATGGCAGGGCCTGGAACTGGTAGTGACAGTCCTGCAGTGCAAACCGTAGATAAGCCTGTTGAGGCAGCCAGATCGGAATATGAAGGTATGCATCATTGATATCCAGAGACACTAGGAATTCCCCCTCCTCCAGACCTGAGATCACTGCTCTCAAAGACTCCATCTTGAATTTGAAAACTCAGAAAAACGGGTTCAAATACTTGAGGTTCAGAATCGGTCTTACCGAACCGTCCGGCTTCGGTACTACGTACAAGTTGGAATAGTACCCCTTGTTTTGTAGATGAGGTGGAAATGGAACAATGACCTGAGTCTGTACCAGTTTTTGGATGGCATGCTGTAAAGTTCTACTTGCCTCTTGTGTAACTGACCTGATTTGAAGAATCTGTGACGTGGGAGCTCTTGGAACTCCAGTCTGTAGCCCTGGGAAATAAGACCTATGAACCAGGGATCCTGGCACGATTTTGACCAGATCTGACTGAAGAATTGTAGACGGGCTCCCACCTGACAGCCTTCCAGGCATTGCGGTCCACCGTCATGCAGAAAGTCATTGAGGAAGAAGAGTCTGAGCTCTGTTCATGAGCACCTGCAGTTGCTGGTTTGCGTGATTTACCTCTTGTGCCGCTGGAGGACGTAGATGCACCTCTGGATTTGCCCTTGAACTTGGCCATCCAAAATGACTAACTTAGAAGCTGAATGAGTCTTTTTGGTCGGGGGGCTGCGGATGGAAGATACGTAGACTTACCCGCAGTAGCTGTGGAGATCCATTTGTCTAGTTCATCTCCAAACAAGGCCTCTCCTGTGAATGGTAGACCTTCTACGCCTTTTCTGGAGTCCGCGTCAGCAGTCCACTGGCGTAGCCACAAGCCCCTGCGTGTCGACACTGCCATAGTGGTGGTGCATGCGTTAAGTATGCCTATTTCCATTATGGCCTCCACCATAAAGTTCGCAGACTCCTGTATATGCTGCAGGAGTAAGACAACATCCCCCCTAGATAAGAAATCTAACTCCTCAATTAGGTTAACTGACCATTTCACAATGGCTTTAGTGATCCACGCACATGCTATAGTGAGTCTTTGGGCCACCCCAGCAGCTGTGTACAATGATTTGAGTGTAATCTCAATTTTATGATCAGTCGTGTCTTTTAGGGAGGCGGCACCAGGAACAGGCAATACAATTTTACGTGACAGCCTAGAGACTGATGCGTCCACTATCGATGGATTTTCCCATTTTTTCCTATCCTTCAGAGGAAAAGAAAAAGATGAGAGCAACCTTTTAGGGATCTGAAACTTCTTATCAGGATTAACCCATGGTTCTTCGAACAGGGTATTCAATTCCTTTGACACAGGAAAAGTAACTGAGGACTTCTTCTTTACATTAAAATAAGATTCCTCACTCTCCTCTGACACCTTATCAGGAATATGCAGAACATCTCTGATAGACTTTATAAGAGCCTCTATTCCCTGTGACAGAGCCACACCCCCACCTCCCCTCCAAGTCTACCTCACCCTTCTCCAAGTCTGAGCCTTCAGAGTCAGAGCCAGATTGCAAGATATGGGCCAGAGATCTTTGCGGACAAATGGGAGGGGACTGAGACGCTGTTTTGGGGACTGAGTCTCTGTTCGTAAACTCCTCCACAGTTTGTTTTAAGTATTGCGTCTCTTTCTCATTGCGGGACAATTTTGTAGAAAGAGTTGAAATCATTCCTTTTACAGAATTAACCCACTCCGGTTATGCCCCGCTAGCTTGTGAACATTGAGTACCCAGTAGTGATCCCCCTGGTGAATAGGAACACTCCGCTGTACTAGAAACACACTCTTTGCCTGACATAATATAAATGTGACAGCACACACACACACAGGAAAAGGTTAAGCACAATTAACCCACAAAGAGCTCTTCAGGGAGACACAGAATTGTTTGGAGCCAGCACCCACCGCGCCCTTATCGCTAATGCCAAGCTTAGCCGGGTCGCAGACTAAGTACCCTGATAGGGTACTTAGTACACTAATAGTCACTCCCCCCCTGCTATGACCCCCTGGTACCGCTGAGGTAATCTGGAGTCACATCGGAGGAGCTGCGCATCCCTGTCCTTTCAGCATCTTTGTCCACTGCAGAGGGAAAATGGCGCTGGTGAGATGCTGGATCCTCTCATAGTGAAGCCCCACCCCTTCAATGGTGCGCGGTCTTCCCGCTTTTTTAATACTGGCTGTGGAATCTGGTGCTTACAATGGAGAGAAACCATTTTAAGGCTGTGTTGCCAGTATGTGTACTGAGACAAAGTTGTGTACTGTGTCTGGAGATGCATTCCGCCCCGTTTAGAAGCCGTGCATCTCCGTACTCTTGTGCCACCATTCATTCTTCTGGCTCTGTTAGGGGTGGCGGCGTGCGGTGGGAATGTACGCTTGCGGTGGTGGGGCTTGCGAATAGTTCCCTCAGGAGCTCAGTGTCCTGTCAGCGGGGAACGGGACCATTAACCCTTCAAGAGGTTGGGCCGTCCCGTCCCCCTAAGTCCCACAAAGCAGGCAGGCTGGTGCCAACCAGACCTGCTTGAAAACAACAAACATAGAAAATAAATGCAGAAAACTCTTCAGGAGCTTCCTTCAGCGTGACTGGCTCCTCCGAGCACATTTTCTAAACTGAGTCTGGTAGGAGGTGCATAGAGGGAGGAGCCAGCCCACACTATCAAATTCTTAAAGTGCCCATGGCTCCTAGTGGACCCGTCTATACCCCATGGTACTAAGTGGACCCCAGTATCCCCTAGGACATAAGAGAAAAGGGAACAAATCCCAACAGATAAGTCCTTATGTTGAAAGGGCAACAAAGGGTGCTTTGTTTGTAGATAAAGATGGAGATCCTGAGAGCAGCAGCAAATATCTCATATCCAGCAATCCATATTGACCGGCACTCCTGTAGTTAAAAATAATGGCCTAGGAGCCTTCAATCAAAGTTATTTGTAGGCAGAAGAAAAAGTAACGGCACTCATAGGGCTTAATACCATCAAAGTCACATCACTGTCCTCATCCTCTTAATGGGACAGCATCCAGGTATGTAGTCAACGTTTCATTTATTTTCATAAATTTCATCAGGACATAATGCAATAGTAAAACAATCTTACCTTATAAAGACAGTGAAGTAAAGACCCCACACCGAAAGAATCCCCGTGAATGCAGACACCGGCGGCCTCCAGAGATGTGACGCGCACCACGTCGGCGCCGTTGCCATGGAGATACGGCCCGTCAGCGCTGCCTAAAGAATCAATGGGGAAAAAAACAAGTGTCATAATAAAAATAGAACACTAGATGGCAGCAAAAAACAAACATCAATGTATTGTCAGTGAACAGAAAAACTATGTATTGTGTAACAGGAGCCTTGCTAGAATGCGCTCTGCTTCAAAAATTCCACCAGCGACCGACTCCAGGCTTGTGCAAAAACAACAAATACCTTTTATTCAGGTTGCTCAAATCCAAAGATACACATACTGTACACTAAAGATGACTGTCTTTAGTATAAACAACCAGGGAGGTTAGGCCCTGCCTCACTCCCTTTTACTAAATAAGGAACACTTCAGGTCCCGGCACAAGTGCCCCAGTCTTCCAGATCCCACTGTCCCCAGCAGGCCTATTACCTGGACACTAACTGCCTTCAGGAGCCCTGACCCATGGGAGAGACTCTGCTTTAAACCCAGCACCCAGGTGCAGGCTGATGAAGCAGATTCTTGGGCTAAGAAGCCTATACGACCTGGTCTGGGCCAAATGGATGGGAACCTGGTCCATCCACACTTCCCACCCACCCCCAGGACCCTGTATGTAGCTTACAGGTGGCAATGTACCTCTCCTGCCACATACCCTTTCCCTCAGCTTTTTGTGGCTCAGAAAAGCGGCAAGTAACATTGGCAAGGTTTCACCTTTGCCAATTATTTTGGGCTGACAAATCTTTGGGACATAACTTGGGCCCATACACCTGGGTCCCAAGTTCCTCTCCCAAGTACACATCCGAGGCCCTTTTAATTGGCCTTGGAATCTATTTCCATTAAAGGTTGGTGGCACCGACTCCACTGTGCCACCTTCCCTTTACCTCCACTTTGGCATAGTGGCCAAAGTGGTCATTTTAATGGACAACTTCCTGTTGCCCACTAAACTTCCCCTTCTCTTCACCTTTCCACCTTTAGGGATGTTTCCTTTATCGGGCTTGGATTTACTGGCTACTGAGGAAGTCACTTTATTCTTGTCTGGGTGTTTGTGACACCTGACCTTAACCAACTCTGGACTGGGGAAGGTTTTTAAGTTCACTCTGGGCCTAGTAGTCACCTTGGCCCTCACTGGTCTTGGAATATATGGACAATTCCACCTTTTATGTCCCAGCTCTTGGCACCGGTAACACCTAGTCTCTGCCCTGAATTTAATTGTTCTGAGGTCATGGTGTAACTTTGCCCCCACCCTTTCCCTCAGAGTGAGGCATTGGTCCCGAGTCTCAGAAAGTCCTTTCATTTGTTGAACTTTTAGTGCTTCCTTCAGTCTTTCCAGCTTTGGTAACATTTTCTTCATTAACGTGACTGCTTCGTCCTCCGATCTCCCATCTTTGACCCTAGTCACTGTCTCCTGCTGTTCTATGATCGGCACATAACCCATTTTAATTCTCTTGTCCAGGTCTCTTATTCAACTCCGTAGTTTAGGAATCTCCTTCACTGTTTCTTTTAGCTGGCTATTACTTAGGGCCAGCTTTTGAAACTCTCCCCTCAAGTTTTCCAGCTCTCGTGTCTCATACAGAGAACTCTCCCTGGGTAGAGCAACCTCAGAAATGGGACTCTGCACCAATTCCTCTGAGACAGGTTCTTGCTCCTTACTTAGCGTGTCTTTTATGAACTGTCCCAGTTCAGCAATTGGATCTTGAGCCTTTCGTGGTGAATCATGTCGGGGTGCAACAGCCCCAAGATCAAAATCTTGCACCTTATCCTCCTCATACACAAGGAGAACCCTTTCAGAAGCAGGTTCCTGGATAACTTCGGAAGTGGATTCCTGTATTGCAACTAGCTTAGCCATGACTAGCTCACGTAGGCTAGACACCTCCAAAGGTATGGTCTTTGTCTGTGATTCATCAGAGAAAGTCTCACATGTGCACTGGATGTCCAGAACCGGGGGCTTCTGAACCTGTGATGTCCCATCAGGGTTGAACTTCTGAATGTACATCACGTCAACAGCAGAAGGATCCTGGGTTTCCAAGACTTCAACAGAAGCAATCTCCAGCTCAGGTAAGACTTCCTGTTGTAGGATGGGTTCTTGAATAGTCATCAAATTGCCATCTGTCCAGGTAGATTCCTGGGGTTCATCATTCTGCCACAGATCCAGCAGATTAGAGGATTCTTGGTTTGGAGGTGGATGATCACTTGACATCAAGTCAACCTCTCCCAGCTCCATTACCTCTTCCTCCTCACTCCCTGTCAACTGAGGAGCAGCCGGGAATCCCACATCCTCATCTCGTGTCTCCATGAACACATCTTCTGTGAGCCCCTGTGGCTGCCATGCTCCATCTTGAACAGGTTCCACTGAACTCAAGGCTTTGTTCCACTCTTCACCCAAGCTACTATGACGTTATTTTTCCGGCGAATGAGGTGGTCCTGCTTCAGAGGAACTTCTCACTGCCGTCCTAGGGGTTAACATCAAAACACTGCCATCTGATGTGGCTCTCTCATGCTGCTTGAAAAATTCCTATGGATTTTCTATGCGCTGCACAATAATGGCTGCAGCTTCCTCCATGCTCTGGAATGGCAATACCAACTGAATGGACATTAGTGCCTGTAAATGCTCTACCTCTGGGGAAGGGCCCTCATTTCCACTTTCCAGGTAGATGGCCTTACTAGTGCCATAGCAGGGAGCCTTCCGGGCCTTAGGCACTGGCAGCTCTGGCTCAACTTTCCTGTTCCTTCTGGCTGGAACAGGGAATCCAGTATAGCCGGGTTCCAATACAGTATGGTACCATTCTTCCGCAGCCTGCACCACCGTTGGCATCATTTCCCCCAAAGATGCCATCTCCATTTCAGTTGATAATGTCTCTGACCCAACCTTCGGCATAACGTCTTCAGCAATTGGTGTAGCTACACCTGTGTCTGAACTGAAACTAGGCATAGCCAATGGTTTTAGCTTAGAAACCTCCTTCTGAAGCTCCGCCAACTCTTGCGACCGAGCCTTATTGGCCAGCACCAGACTCCCATATCATGTCTGGTCACAGGAGATTTCCTCTAATAGTCCTTGGCAATGTACTACAAAGTTTTCAGATCTGGGTTTAGCCTTTGCCAAGGTTTTCTGCAACTCTGACACCTGGCCTGAGAGCTTGGCAGTCTCTTCTCTACTCCTTCCCAATTTGGTCAGAGAGTCAGACAAAAGAGATTCCTTCTCCTCCAGTTTTTGTGTTAAGGTGTTCATCTGCTCTTGAAGAAAATCATATTTTAACTTAAGCTCTTCTAGCTCCTGTTAAAGGACCAGGAGCTAGAAGAGCTTAAGTTAAAATATGGAACCTTTTTTTCAAGGTCACTTATCATGTGACACCAAAAAAAAGGTTCCATGCTAAAATCTTCCCCAAGATCTGGATTACTCCACAATAAATTCTCCACTTCACTCTCCAACTGTGGGGCTTTAATAGGGTCACATAAGTTCCTGACCTGAGGTGTTAGAGCTGTCACCCCTTTTGTTTTTTTAGCATGAATTCTCTTTTTGTTACCCATTTGAAGAGACACTTCAGAATAGGCTGTATATCTGAAAATCTTTATTTACCCTGTTACCTTTGAAAACTGTAAGTGAAAAGGAAAATAAAAATTCCTTTTTTTTCTTTTTAGCACAGATTGAGCTTTTAACAAAGCACTGAAATGTAGCATGTACTTTAGAATATGCTGTATATCTGAATATATATATATATATATATATATATATATATTTATTTATTTTTGTAGCACAGATTAAGCTTTTAGCAAAGCACTGAAAGGTAGCATGTACATAGTGGCCACAAATACCTTACACTGGTAGTGCAAATAAACAACTTCTCTCTTCAGGCTCTTAAAACTAGAACTCAGGGATTGCTGGGACACATAGTACCACAAAGTTTCTCTATTTAAACAGATCCACCTTTATAAAAGGTTTCAACTTTGCTTGATTTGTCTTAATGAGCTAATTAACAGGGACACCAGACACCCTCTACTAGATTTTGCAGGCACAGGTAATAATAAGCATGGAAAAGAAATTCAGTCATAAATTATCAGATGCTTGCAACCCCTTAGAGCAAGTCAACACAGCTACTTTCAATGAAAGGCGCAAAGCATATAAGACAGAACAGGCCATGCACCCTGTTTAACCTCTTTGCTGCCAATGCAAACCTTTGCACCAAAATCAAACACATTCAGTTTAAACAAAACATATAATTATTTTTACCCTGTGGGGTTGGTTTTAACAACTACTCACAACACCCTTGGTCTGGTACTGATGCCCACAAGTTCAGCTTGGTCTGGAGTTCGCTGGTATGTGTGCCGCTACCTTGCGGCTGTTGGGTCCTCTGCCACGTGTGACACTACTAGCAGAAGGGACCCTGTTCAGGTGCCATTTGTAACAGGAGCCTTGCTAGAATGCGCTCTGCTACAAAAATTCCACCAGCGACCGACTCCAGGCTTATGCAAAAACAACAAATACCTTTTATTCAGGTTGCTCAAATCCAAAGATACAAATACTGTACACCAAAGATGACTGTCTTTAGTATAAACAACCAGGGAGGTTAGGCCCTGCCTCACTCCCTTTTACTAAATAAGGAACACTTCAGGTCACGGCATCCTGACACTAGTGCCCCATTCTTCCGGATCCCACTGTCCCTAGCAGGCCTATCACCTGGACACTAACTGCCTTCAGGAGCCCTGACTCATGGGAGAGACTCTGCTTTAAACCCAGCACCCAGTTGCTGGCTGATGAAGCAGATTCTTGGGCTAAGAAGCCTATACGACCTGGTCTGGTCCAAATGGATGGAAACTTGGTCCATCCACACTTCCCACCTACCCCCAGGACCCTGTGTGTAGCTTACAGGTGGCAAAGTACCTCTCCTGCCACAATTGTAACCGGATAATAAAGCTAAAGCAAGGCAGAGATCACCAAACTAACAATAAATATGCTAATAGTATTTATTATTTAATAGTAATTATTATTAATAGTAATTTTTTTTGCATACAGGAGTTTATTATCCAAATGGTGTGTGGTGTTATAGTGAATTTGGTATACTATTAGTATATTTATTGTTAGTTTGGTGATCTCTCCCTTGCTTTAGCTTTATTATTCGGTTACAGGTGGTCATTCCGAGTTGATCATTAGCTGCATTTGTAACTGCTAAAAAACGGCAGTTCTGCACATGCGTATGCTGCGCAATGTGCACGCGTGACGTACGGGCAGAACGAACTATGCAGTTTTGCACAGGGTCTAGCGATGCATTTCAGTCTCACTGGTTGCCGCAGAGTGATTGACATGAAGTGGGCGTTTCTGGGTGGCAACTGACCGTTTTCAGGGAGTGTTCGGAAAAACGCAGGCGTGCCAGGGAAAACGCAGGCGTGGCTGGGCGGGTTTGTGACGTCAAATCCGGAACTGAATAGTCTGAAGTGATCGCAAGCGCTGAGTAGGTTTTGAGCTACACAAAATATTTTTGCAGGCGCTCTGCGATACAACCGTTCGCACTTCTGCTAAGCTAAAATACACTCCCAGTGGGCGGCAGCATAGCGTTTGCACGGCTGCTAAAAACTGCTAGCGAGCGATCAACTCGGAATGAGGGCCACAATGCATAGTTTTTCTGTGCACTGACAATACATTGATGTTTGTTTTTTGCTGCCATCTAGTGTTCTATTTTTATTATGACACCTGGTTTTATTTCCATTGATTTTTTAGGCAGCGCTGACAGAACATCTCCATGGCAATGGCGCAGACGTGGTGTGCGTCACGTGACGTCCCTGTAGGCCGCCGGCGTCTGCATTCACGTGGATTCTTCCGGTGGCGGGGTCTTTACTTTAATATCTTTATAAGGTAAGATTGTTTTACTATTGCATTATGTCCTGATGAAATTTATGAAAATAAATGAAACGTTGACTACATACCTGGAGGTTGTCCCATTAAGAGTATGAGGACAGTGATGTGACTTTGATGGTATTAAGCCCTATGAGTGCCGTTACTTTTTCTTCTGTCTACAAATAACTTTGATTGAAGGCACTTAGGCCATCATCTTGAACTACAGGAATGCCGGTCAATAAGAATTGCTATATATATATATATATATATATATACACACACAGCATAGCAAACCAGAGTGCTGCAGCTGTTATTCCTTTTACTACAACTCGTTAACTGAGGGCACCACGCACAAGACATATCAGTGGAGTGCCGGGCTGTACGCACAAAATTATATATATATATATATATATATATATATATCTCTTACTGCATATGGTTCAGCACTCAATTAAACATGAAACATCCACCAGTGTGCCATAGCTGATATAAATTAGCATAATGTCCCAGTGTGAAATCCCCTGGACAGGCAAATAACTGCACGGCACTTCAGGATTTATGAATGCAGACTTTACTTTCTCAACACTTCCGGGTCAACTGACCCATCAGCAGGTTAAATATACAAACAAAAATAAATTGATATATTGAACCCGATGATGGGGCACGGTTAACCCCAAAACATTGAGAAGTCTGCTTCCTTACATATATTTACATATATATACATACATACACACACACATACATGTACGGAAGCACACACACCCACCCCCCCACACCCACCCCCATGAAAATCCTGCATATGCCACTGTATGAGTCACCATATAAATCAGCATGTGTAGCCTCAAACATGTTTTGCTCCCAATCCAGGGGCTTTTTCAAAGGTTTTTTTTAATTTATGTATAAAAGAAGGTAATAAATTGATATATATTTTTTTATACATATGTGTATTAATTGACTGCCTTAACAGTGGGACATTTATTATTCAATTAGTTATTTAATTTTATTGTTATTTTTTCTTTCTCTAACGTCCTAGTGGATGCTGGGGACTCCGTAAGGACCATGGGGAATAGACGGGCACCGCAGGAGACTGGGCACTCTAAGAAAGATTTAGTACTGCTGGTGTGCACTGGCTCCTCCCTCTATGCCCCTCCTCCAGACCTCAGTTAGAATCTGTGCCCGGCCAGAGCTGGGTGCTTTTAGTGAGCTCTCCTGAGCTTGCTAATAAGAAAGTATTTTAGTTAGGTTTTTTATTTTCAGAGAGCTTCTGCTGGCAACAGACTCTCTGCTACGTGGGACTGAGGGGAGAGAAGCAAACCTACTAACTGCGGCTAGGTTGCGCTTCTTAGGCTACTGGACACCATTAGCTCCAGAGGGATCGAACACAGGACCTGACCTTGTCGTCCGTTCCCGAAGCCGCGCCGCCGTCCCCCTCGCAGAGCCAGAAGTCAGAAGCCGGCGGGTTGAAGAAAGAAGACGTCGAAATCTGCGGTAGAAGACTCCTGTCTTCAGATGAGGTAGCGCACAGCACTGCAGTTGTGCGCCATTGCGCCCACACTAACCCACACACTCCGGTCACTGTAGGGTACAGGGCGCAGGGGGGGGCGCCCTGGGCAGCAATTAGATACCTCCTGGCGAAAAGCAGCATATATACAGTTGGACACTGTTATATGCATGAGTCCCCGCCATTAATTTTACACAAAATCGCGGGACAGAAGCCCGCCGCTGAGGGGGCCTTCTTCCTCAGCACTCACCAGCGCCATTTTCTCTCCACAGCTCCGCTGAGAGGAAGCTCCCCAGGCTCTCCCCTGCAGACTCACGGTAGAAAGGGTAAAAAGAGAGGGGGGGCACATAAATTTAGCGCATTTTATATATATATACAGCAGCTACTGGGTAAACACTAAGTTACTGTGTGATTCCTGGGTCATATAGCGCTGGGGTGTGTGCTGGCATACTCTCTCTCTGTCTCTCCAAAAGGCCTTGTGGGGGTCCTGTCCTCATATAGAGCATCCCCTGTGTGTGTGGTGTGTCGGTACGCATGTGTCGACATGTTTGACGAAGAGGGCTATGTGGAGGCAGAGCAAGTGCAGATGAATGACGTGTCTCCGCCGACGGCGCCGACACCTGATTGGATGGATATGTGGAAGGTGTTAAATGATAATGTAAACTCCTTACATAAAAGGTTGGATAAAGCTGATGCCTTGGGACAGTCGGGGTCTCAGCCTATGCCTGATCCTACAGTGCAGAGGCCGTCAGGGTCTCAGAAGCGCCCACTATCCAAAATGGTTGACACAGATATCGACACGGATTCTGACTCCAGTGTCGATGACGATGATGCAAAATTGCAGCCTAAAATGGCAAAAGCCATCCGCTACATGATTATAGCAATGAAGGATGTATTGCACATATCAGAGGTAAACCCTGTCCCTGACAGAAGGGTGTATATGTATGGGGAGAAAAAGCAAGAGGTGACTTTTCCCCCTTCACATGAATTAAATGAATTATGTGAAAAAGCATGGGATTCCCCCGATAAGAAAGTGCTGATTTCCAAAAGGTTACTTATGGCGTACCCTTTCCCGCCAACGGACAGGATGCGCTGGGAATCCTCCCCTAGAGTAGATAAGGCTCTGACACGCTTATCTAAAAAGGTGGCCCTGCCGTCACAGGATACGGCCGCCCTAAAGGATCCTGCAGATAGGAAGCAGGAAAGTATCCTGAAGTCTGTTTATACACACTCAGGTACTATACTGAGGCCGGCAATTGCGTCGGCCTGGATGTGTAGTGCTGTAGCAGCATGGACAGATAATCTGTCCGAGGAAATGGATACCTTAGACAAGGATACCATTTTACTGACCCTGGGGCATATAAAAGACGCTGTCCTATATATGAGGGATGCCCAGAGGGACATTTGCCTACTGGGCTCTAGAATAAATGCAATGTCAATTTCTGCCAGAAGGGTCCTGTGGACTCGGCAATGGACAGGTGATGCCGACTCCAAAAAGCACATGGAGGTGTTACCTTACAAGGGTGAGGAATTGTTTGGGGACGGTCTCTCGGACCTAGTTTCCACAGCTACGGCTGGGAACTTTTTGCCATATATTCCCTCACAGCCTAAGAAAGCACCGTATTACCAAATGCAGTCCTTTCGATCACAGAGAAGCAAGAAGGTCAGAGGTGCGTCCTTTCTTGCCAGAGGCAGGGGTAGAGGAAAGAAGCTGCACCATACAGCTAGTTCCCAGGAACAGAAGTCCTCCCCGGCTTCCACTAAATCCACCGCATGACGCTGGGGCTCCACAGGTGGAGCCAGGAGCGTTGGGGGCGCGTCTCCGAAATTTCAGCCACCAGTGGATTCACTCACAGGTGGATCCCTGGGCTATACAGATTGTGTCTCAGGTATACAAGCTGGAATTCGAAGTGATGCCCCCTCACCGTTACCTCAAATCGGCCCTGCCAGCTTCCCCCATAGAAAGGGAAGTAGTGTTAGCGGCAATTCACAAGTTATATCTCCAGCAGGTGGTGGTGAAGGTTCCCCTCCTTCAACAAGGAAGAGGATACTATTCCACAATGTTTGTGGTACCGAAACCGGACGGTTCGGTCAGATCCATATTGAATTTAAAATCCCTGAACATTTATCTGAAAAGATTCAAGTTCAAAATGGAATCGCTCAGAGCGGTCATTGCAAGCCTGGAAGAGGGGGATTTTATGGTGTCTCTGGACATCAAGGATGCTTACTTGCATGTCCTCATTTATCCACCTCATCAGGAGTACCTCAGATTTGTGGTACAGGACTGTCATTACCAATTCCAGACGTTGCCGTTTGGGCTCTCCACGTCACCGAGAATATTTACCAAGGTAATGGCAGAAATTCGAAAGCAAGGAGTCACAATTATCCCATACTTGGACGATCTCCTCATAAAGGCGAGGTCCAGAGAGCAATTGCTAATCAGCGTAGCACACTCTCAGGAAGTGTTGCAACAGCACGGCTGGATTCTGAATATTCCAAAGTCGCAGCTGATTCCTACTACGCGTCTGCCTTTTCTGGGCATGATTCTGGACACGGACCAGAAGAAGGTGTTTCTCCCAGCGGATAAGGCTCAAGAGCTTGTGACTCTAGTCAGAGACCTCTTAAAACCGAAATAGGTGTCGGTGCATCGCTGCACGCGAGTCCTGGGAAAGATGGTGGCATCATACGAAGCCATTCCCTTCGGCAGGTTCCATGCGAGGATCTTTCAGTGGGATCTGTTGGACAAGTGGTCCGGATCGCATCTTCAGATGCATCGGCTGATCACCCTGTCCCCGAGGGCCAGGGTGTCTCTTCTGTGGTGGCTGCAGAGTGCTCACCTTCTCGAGGGCCGCAGGTTCGGCATACAGGACTGGGTCCTGGTGACCACAGATGCGAGCCTCCAAGGATGGGGGGCAGTCACTCAGGGAAGAAACTTCCAAGGGTTGTGGACAAGTCAGGAGGCTTGTCTGCACATAAATATCCTGGAACTAAGGGCCATATACAACGCCCTGAGTCAAGCGGAGCCTCTGCTTCGCAACCAACCGGTGCTGATTCAGTCAGACAACATCACCGCAGTGGCTCATGTAAACCGCCAGGGCGGCACAAGAAGCAGAGTGGCGATGGCGGAAGCCACCAGGATTCTTCGTTGGGCGGAGAATCACGTGCAAGCACTGTCAGCAGTGTTCATTCCGGGAGTGGACAACTGGGAAGCAGACTTCCTCAGCAGGCACGACCTCCACCCGGGAGAGTGGGGACTTCATCACGAAGTCTTCACTCAGATTACAAATCGATGGGAACTGCCACAGGTGGACATGATGGCATCCCGTCTCAACAAAAAGCTACAAAGGTATTGTACTAGGTCAAGAGACCCTCAGGCGATAGCTGTGGACGCCCTGGTAACACCGTGGGTGTTCCGGTCGGTCTATGTGTTTCCTCCTCTTCCTCTCATACCCAAGGTGCTGAGAATCGTAAGAAAAAGAGGAGTGAGAACAATACTCATTGTTCCGGATTGGCCAAGAAGGACTTGGTACCCGGAACTGCAAGAAATGCTCACAGAGGACCCATGGCCTCTGCCTCTCAGACAGGACCTGTTGCAACAGGGGCCCTGTCTGTTCCAAGACTTACCACGGCTGCGTTTGACGGCATGGCGGTTGAACGCAGGATCCTAGCGGAAAAAGGCATTCCGGATGATGTTATTCCTACGCTGATAAAGGCTAGGAAGGACGTGACAGCAAAACACTATCACCATATATGGCGAAAATATGTTGCCTGGTGTGAGGCCAGGAAGGCCCCTACAGAGGAATTCCAGCTGGGCCAGTTCCTGCACTTCCTACAGTCTGGAGTGACTATGGGCCTGAAGTTGGGGTCCATAAAGGTCCAGATTTCGGCCCTATCAATTTTCTTTCAAAAGGAACTGGCTTCTCTTCCTGAAGTTCAGACGTTTGTTAAGGGAGTGCTACATATTCAGCCCCCTTTTGTGCCACCAGTGGCACCTTGGGATCTCAACGTGGTGTTGGGTTTCCTGAAATCCCACTGGTTTGAGCCACTTAAGACCGTGGAGCTAAAGTATCTCACGTGGAAGGTGGTCATGTTATTGGCCTTAGCTTCGGCTAGGCGTGTGTCAGAATTGGCGGCTTTGTCTTGTAAAAGCCCCTATCTGGTTTTCCATATGGACAGGGCAGAATTACGGACTCGTCCGCAATTTCTGCCGAAAGTGGTGTCATCTTTTCATTTGAACTAACCTATTGTGGTGCCTGCGGCTACTCGTGACTTGGAGGATTCCAAGTTGCTTGATGTAGTCAGGGCTTTGAAGATCTATGTAGCCAGGACGGCTGGAATCAGGAAGACTGACTCGCTGTTTATCCTGTATGCATCCAACAAGCTGGGTGCTCCTGCTTCAAAGCAAACTATTGCTCGCTGGATCTGTAGCACGATTCAGCATGCTCATTCTGCGGCTGGATTGCCGCATCCAAAATCAGTGAAAGCCCATTCCACGAGGAAAGTGGGCTCTTCTTGGGCGACTGCCCGAGGGGTCTCGGCAATACAGCTTTGCCGAGCAGCTACTTGGTCGGGTTCAAACACATTTGCTAAGTTCTACATGTTTGATACCCTGGCTGAGGAGGACCTTGTGTTTGCCCATTCGGTGCTGCAGAGTCATCCGCACTCTCCCGCCCGTTTGGGAGCTTTAGTATAATCCCCATGGTCCTTACAGAGTCCCCAGCATCCACTAGGACGTTAGAGAAAATAAGATTTTACTCACTGGTAAATCTATTTCTCGTAGTCCGTAGTGGATGCTGGGCGCCCGTCCCAAGTGCGGACTTCTTCTGCAATACTTGTAACTGAGGTCTGGAGGAGGGGCATAGAGGGAGGAGCCAGTGCACACCAGTAGTACTAAATCTTTCTTAGAGTGCCCAGTCTCCTGCGGAGCCCGTCTATTCCCCAGCATCTACTACGGACTACGAGAAATAGATTTACCGGTGAGTAAAATCTTATTTTTATATTGAACGTAATTCCTTTTGTGCTTTTTTTTGTTTATATACTACTATATATAAAATATCCTTTTTTCTCTACAGCCTGTTATTCCATACACTTTCCAACTGATTAGACCACAATTTTCTTAAAAGATTTTCAGATATTTAAGACCACTAAAACAGTTGTATATACAGTACATGTAAATAATACTTCACCTCTGATTTGCTTGCACTTGTTTCCCTAAGGAGAACAAAGAAAATGTTACATTAGTGATTTGTCCAAATAAGATTCAAATTATTTTAGAAATGTATAGTTTCACCTTTAGTTCTGATGCAAAAAATAATCAGGAATAAACTGCCAACCGAAGCAACCACTCCTCCTATAGTTCCAGCAGCTATATACATAGATGAATCTGTAAGAGAGTGTTTATGAAATATGCATTAGTTTATCATTTGATAATGAAAGTATACAGGTTAAAAAATAATTTTGGAAATGAATAATAAGTTATACTGAATAAATATTCCTCCCTATGCATAAAGCCATGCATACAATAGTTTAGAGACCAAACTGTCTATAGATTTGGTTCCCACAATGGACAGTTCTGCTCATTGAAGGACAAAAAAGATTATCGTTCCAAAGAGCCAACTAGTTACAATAATTTGCTGATGTTTGAGTCCAAACAAAATTAGTCTGTTTGCTCCCACATCCTGAGAAAACCAGCCCTGGTACCAACTGGCCTGGGGCTGGCTGGAGCCATAGTGGTGGGGAGATGGCAACACTCTGGGGACCTCGTCTATGGCTCCACAATGCATTATCTTCTTCAAATGGTCAGAGACGAAACCTAGGGTGAAATAACCCTAAGAAATGTAGTAGCCACTGGTCTATAAAGTCTTCACAACTAATTTTGCTTACAGGACCACGAAACCTTTTTTTTTTATATACTTTTACATGAGCCCAGATTTATCAAGCATTGGAGAATGATAAATTGCACGGTGATAAAGTCCCAGCCAATGAGCTCCTACCTGCCACGTTACAGGCTGTGTTTGAAAGGAGCTGATTGGTTGGTACTTTATCACCCTGTAACTTATCACTCTCCAAGGTTTGATAATTCTGAAAACTGAATTAGGGACTTTCATGACCTGTCTTCTATGTAAATGAAGAGTGTATTAATGAACTATCAGAATATGAAGAGAGCACTAAATATAAAAATTTATAGAATTTATTACAATTTAATAAAATCAAATTCTAAACACAATTAATGTAGAACACAATAGGTATATTTACATAATCCCATATGGCAACTGATATAGAACCCACCACATTATAAGGAATCGTCGCCCAGCTGCCTGCTCCTGCCTCCTTTCCATGACAAATGCTAAGATGTACAGAAGCCTGCACTGCAGACTTACCTTAGTACTCCAGTCTCCAATCCTACTGAGGGGTTTATTCATGAAGCAGTGAAAAGTGTGGAGAAGTGAACCAGTGGAGAAGTTGCCCATGGCAACCAATCAGCATTCAAGTAACATTTATAATTTGCATACTATACAATTGTTCGGAGCAGCTGATTGGTGGCCATGGGCAACTTCTCCACAGGCTCACTTCGCTACTCTTTTCACTGCTACATGAATACACCCCTCAGAAGGATTGGAGACTGCAGTCCTAAGGTAAGTTAGTTATAGATAGAAACATAGAATTTGACGGCAGATAAGAACCACTTGGCCCATCTAGTCTGCACATTTTTTTTTTTTTTTTAACATATTTTTATCTCAAACCTTATTTGATCCTTATTTATTTGTAAGGATATCCTTATGTCTATCCCATGTATGTTTAAATTGCTCTACTGTCTTAGCCTCTACCACCTCTAATGGGAGGCTATTCCACTTGTCCACTACCCTTTCTGTGAAGTAATTTTTCATCGCAGCACACAGGATCCGGCACCCGACAGCCCAACCAGAGCAGCGTGGACCAGCTCCCTGCACTGGTAAGTATATTGATCTGCTGGGGGAGTTCCGCGGGGCGAGGGGTAGTTGCAATGGGGGGGACGGCCAGGCAGTGGCGGTAGCGGTGATGTGTGCATGCGCAGCAGGCCATCGGGGTATTTTTTATGAAACATACCCCGATGATGCTGCGGAGTGCCATTGCAGGGACAGAGCTTGACCGCAAGCTCTGTTCCTGCATGCGATAATTGATACATCCCCGCAATGTAATCAATTATCGCAGTGCGAGTTGGGGCAACTTTATCACCTGTCATCCGCATCCTGGATGCGAATGGTGATAAACAGGCCCCTCAAGAAACACATTCTGGCAAAATATATGCTTGGCGCAAGCCGCATGTCAAGAGAACTGCCACACCAAGATGAGCTGTTTGGTATGACTGCAAGAAAATTGTATGAGGACACATCTGTATAAGGAGATCTATGGTAAGAACTTACCCTTGTTAAATCTCTTTCTGCGAGGTACACTGGATTCCACAGGGCAAAACATCAGGGTGTAGAGTAGGATCTTGATTAAAGGCACCAACAGGCTAAAAGCTTTGACTGTTCCCAAGATGCTCAGCGCCGCCTTCTCTATATCCCCGCCTCCGTGCACAGGAGCTCAGTTTTGTCAACCAGTCCAATGCAGTAGCAGGTAAAAGAGATGACAATAGTTAGTAGCCACAGACACCACATTCTCACGACAGGAGAAGGTATCAGTGGCTAATGCCATACCAACCCAAAGAAGCTAAGTGTGTCAGGGTGGATGCCCTATAGAATCCAGTGTACCTAGCAGAAAGAGATTTAACAAGGGTAAGTTCTTACCATAAATCTCCTTTTCTGCAGCAGGGTACACTGGTGTTCCATAGGGAATAACATCGGGGATGTCCTAAAGCAGTTCCTTATGGCAGGGGACTCACTGTAGCGAACACAAGAACCCGACGTCCAAAGGAAGCATTCTGGGAGGCGGAAGTATCGAAGGCATAGAACCTTATGAACATGTTCACTGAGGACCACGTAGCCGCCTTGCACAATTGTTCAAGGGTTGCACCACGGCGGGCCGCCCAAGAAGGTCCAACAGACCGAGTAGAATGGGCTTTGATGGTAGCAGGAGCTGGAAGGCCAGCCTGTACATAAGCATGTGCAACCACCATTCTAATCCATCTGGCCAAGGTCTGCTTGTTAGCAGGCCAGCCACGTTTGTGAAAACCAAACAGTACAAAAAGAGAATCAGACTTCCTAATGGAGGCTGTCCTCTTTACATAGATACGGAGAGCCCGTACCACATCCAAAGACTGCTCTTTGGAGGATAAATCCGGAGAGACAAAGGCCGGAACCACAATCTCCTGATTAAGGTGGAAAGAAGACACCACCTTAGGTAGATGACCAGGGCGCGTCCGAAGAACCGCCCCGTCACGGTGAAAAATCAGACAGGGGGACCTACAAGATAAGGCACCCGAATTTGATACGCGTCTAGCAGAGGCAATAGCCAGCCGAAACAAGACCTTGAGGGAAAGCCACTTAAGGTCCGCAGATTCAAGAGGTTCAAACGGAGACTCTTGAAAAGCCTCCAGAACCACCTACAAATCCCAAGGAGCCACAGGTGGGACATAGGGAGGTTGAATCCGTAAAACACCATGAGTGAATGTATGAACATCAGGCAGAGTCGCAATTTTTCTATGAAACCATACAGACAAGGCAGAAATATAAACCTTGAGGGAGGCCAGCCGAAGGCCCAAGTCCAGGCCCTGTTGTAGGAAGGCCAAAGTTTGGCCGTACTAAACTTGTAAACGTCATGAATGTTAGATGCGCACCAAGCAAAGTAAGAATTCCAGACCCTATGGTAAATCCGAGCAGTAGCCGGCTTACGGGCCTTCAACATAGTTTGAATGACCGCCTCAGAAAATCCTTTGGCCCTTAGTACGGAAGCTTCAAGAGCCACGCCGTCAAAGCCAGTCAGGCCAAATCCTGGTAAACACAAGGGCCCTGAACGAGGAGGTCTGGCCATTGCGGAAGCAGAAGAGGACACTCTAGAGAGAGACCCTGTAGGTCTGAGAACCAATGCCTTCTGGGCCACGCTGGAGCTATTAGAAGAAGGATTCCTCCTTCTCGCTTGAACTTCCTCACTACTCTGCGCAGGAGTGACACCGGAGGGAACTTGTAGGGCAGCCGAAAGTTCCATGGAATTGCCAGTGTGTCCACGAACGCCGCCTGAGGATCCCTTGTTCTTGCTCCGAAGATCGGAACTTTGTGATCATGTTGAGACGCCATCAGGTCTATATCTGGTAGGTCCCACTTGTCCACTAGTTGTTGAAATACTTCTGGATAAAGGCTCCACTCTCTGGTGTGTACGTCCTGATGACTGAGGAAGTCCGCTTCCCAGTTGAGGACCCCTGGAATGAACACTGCCGATATGGCTGGCAGATGGCGTTCTGCCCATTGAGGAATCATTGACACTTCCATCATTGCCATGCGGCTTCGAGTGCCGCCTTGATGATTTATGTATGCCACCATGGTGGCGTTGTCTGACTGTACTTGAACAAGCCTGTTCAGTACCAGATGCTGGGCCAGTTTCAGAGCATTGACCACTGCCCGCAATTCCAAAATGTTTATCGGGAGGAGAGACTCCTCCCTGGTCCACTGACCCTGAAGAGAGTGTTGCTCCAACACCGCGCCCCTACCCCGCAGACTGGCATCTGTCATCAGAAGGACCCAGTTGGAGATCCAGAAGGAACGACCACTGCTCAATCGTTGGTCCTGCAGCCACTAGGTCAGTGACAGACGGACCTCTGGAGACAAGGAGATCATTTGAGACCTGATCTGGTGAGGCAGGCCATCCCACTTGGCAAGAATCAGTTTCTGCAGAGGGCGGGAATGAAATTGAGCATACTCCACCATGTCGAAAGCCGACACCATGAGGCCTAGTACTTGCATCGCCGAGTGTATCGACACACGCGGATGAGAGAGGAAGCAACATATCTTGTCCTGAAGTTTCAGGACTTTCTCCTGTGATAAAACACAAGCACAGGAAAAGTGTAATTGAACCCCTGGCGCGCTAATCTACTAGATGCATATTAAAATGATGAATGTACTGTGGATAGTACAAAAAGACAATATTTATTAAAAACACAGTCCCCAGCTGGGAATAAAACACAAACAATAAAATGTACATGTGAAAGGAGGTGGTTTAAGAAAGGGAATACCAGTGTTTTCATAAAGTGCTAAAGTGCTCAAAGTCCTTTGTAAAAGCAGATGAAATCTCTCACCATAGTGTGCAGCCGCGGTGGGCTAGCTTTGTGAGAAGTGGCTATGGTCCCAGGCTGAATTGCCCAGCACCACCGCAGCGAGCGTATCAGCTTTATCACTGGTTCCCGAATCTCCTCCAATTCTTTCCTTTATCCAAATAACGCGTTTCGGTCTTTTATTGGCCTTTCTCAAAGTTGGATAAGGGATATCATCCATGCAGGCTTTTTATTTCCATGCTAATTGCCATATCATGAGCAGTGATCCGTTACACCTGCGATTTCCGGGATCGTCAACCGGAAATGACGTAGATGCGTTCCAAATGCCGGGCCGGAAGTCGTTTTTGCGTTCCATTGTCCATATGTGGGTGATGCATACCAGATGCCTCGCCAGATGTAATTTTTGCGTTCCAATGGTAGATCTAACATCCGTGTATAGTCCCCGGAAGTCATACGTTCCAGGTACCACACCGGATGTAGTTTTTACGTTCCATTTGTAAATCCGTGTGTATTCACCAAAAATGAGGTGAATGCGTTCCAGGTACCGGATGTTGTTTTTTTGCGTTCCAATGGTACTTCCGCAATGTTCTCTTCCAATTATAAATGTATGCAGGTCAGACATCATTATGGGTGCAGATCAGAATATATTTTCCTTCACTTGTATTTTCAATTGATAGAATTTTATAAAAATTTTATAAAAAATTACCCCATCTCTACCAAACTGGGTGGTACTTCATTCCCAACCTGTCCATCCCTATTACCAAGATGGGGTAAACTTGATTTCATATTCATGTCCATGTAATCGATCCGCATACACAAGGGGGGGAGAGAGAGATGAAGGAAAAAATATAATAAATAAACATTGAATTTGTTCAACAATTAGACAATTGAATAAAAAATAGTTAAAAAATATTTAAAAAATATATATGAGAGAAATGTAATAGAGTGGGAGGAGTGAGACAATAAATAATCATAAAAGAATCATAAAAACCATTTCAACTCAAAGTCGACGTTGAGGCCATTTGGTCTGATGGAATTTAGCATGTATATCCACTTCATCTCACTTCTCGCCAATCTAGTTTCTATGTTATTGCTTTTCCAGTTAGATTTGATGTGTTGTATACCCAAGTACCTCTTTATTTGACGTTCACATTTACCATGAACAGTCTTAAAGTGTTCTGATAGAGGATGTGTGTCAAGACCTTTTCGGATATTGTACACATGCTCTGCCACTCTCACCTTAAGTGGTCTCGATGTTTTTCCAATGTAGATGTACCCACATCCACATTCCAGAAGGTAGATCACATTTTTCGAGTGGCATGTTATAAAGTCATTGATTTTAAATGACTTTCCTTTATATTCAAATTCAGTGGTTTTTCTTGAGATATCATTTTTTGTGGTGGACTTGCACATAATGCAAGACCCACAGCGGTGGAACCCTTTATTGCACGACCTCACTGTACTGCTTTCTTGTAGACTACTTCGTACCACATGATCTTTTATGGACTTGGCTTTTTTGTATATGAAAACAGGTCTGGGTGGGAGATGACTCCCCAGAATTGGATCATCTAATAAGATACGCCAGTTGTTTTTAATTATCTTCTCGATCTTTTTATAATTACCACCATACTGAGTGATAAAAGCCCACTGGTAGGGATTGTCCACGCTGGCCTTTGTCTCCTTTTCTTTCAAAAGATCTCTCCTGTCGATTGAATCGACCATATTCTTTGCTACTGTCAATGATGCTGGATCATACCCTTTCTCCAGGAACCTATTGGACATTTCATCCATTTGTAAATTTAGGACAACAGGGTCTGTGCAATTTCTCTTTAAGCGTTTGTACTGGCCCACCGGGATATTATTAAGCCATCTAAAATGATGTTCACTATTAATGTGCAAATATGCATTTGAGTCCGTTGGTTTGCGGTGCGTCTTAGTGCAAATGATTTGGTCTTGAATGTATACCTTCAAATCTAAAAAGGCCAATTCTTCTTTGCTCTGACTGAATGTTAAGACAATGTTAAACTGGTTACTATTTAAAATCTCTTTAAAAGCTTCCAGAGACTCATCATCTCCATTCCAGATGCAAAAAATGTCGTCAATGAACCGCCACCAGCACACCAGGCCCGCTCCCCGCCCCCTCTCATGGTCTATGGTGAGACTTTCCCAATAGGCCATGTAGAGATTGGCGTAACTGGGAGCGAACCTGGTGCCCATGGCGGTTCCCTTGAGTTGAAGGTAGTAAGACCCGTCAAAGTAAAAATAATTGTTCCGAAGGATAAAATCAATAGCTTCCACTAAAAAGGATTTAGTTTCCTCCTTAAAATCGCTTTTGTTTAAAAAATATTCAATGGCGATTTTTCCTTTGTCCCAATCTATTATGGTATATAAAGTGCTTACATCTGCACTAATTAAGGTGCTGTTGGTATCCCAGGATATCTTCTCTAGTTTTCTCAATATATCTCCTGTATCCTTCAAATAAGCACTAGTAGTGACTACCATAATCTGTAGAAAGGAGTCTACCATTGCAGAGAGATTGGACGTTATACTGTTGGTCCCGGTAATTATCGGGCGACCTGGAGGATGATTTACATCCTTGTGTACCTTGGGTAGCACGTAGATGGTGGGAGTGGAGGGATCACTTACATTGATGAATTCCTGTTCACTTTCTGTGATTGCTCCACTATCCACTGCCCTTTGTGTTAATACATTGAGTTTTTCTACAATGGTTCTAAGGGGGTCTGATTTTAATTTTTTATACGTGTCCTGATCTCCAAGCTGTCTGTACACTTCCTTTAGGTAGTAGTCTTTAGTCATAACTATCACTCCTCCCCCCTTGTCAGCGGGTTTTATGACAATTTTGTCATTAGATTGTAATGACTCCATCGCCTGGAATTCCTTTTTGGTGAGGTTCTTTTTCTTTGATCGTGGGATGGCCCTCAACTCCTTGGATACAATTGAATTAAAGCAATTGATACTCCCCCCTTTTATGTGTTGCGGGTAGAAGCTTGACTTCTTCTTGAATTTTGATACCTCAGTTTTTTCTCCCTTGTCCGATGGTTCTTTACTTAAAAAGAATTTTTTGAGGGTGATCTTTCTGATATACTTTTGGAGATCAATAAAGAGGTCAAATGGATTGGGGTCGCTGGATGGGGCAAATTTAAGTCCCTTCAGGAGTACACTTTGTTCATGCGGGGTTAGGATGTGGCCACTAATATTGAATATTTTACTTTGGGTTTCAGTGGTACATACAGAATCTTCTGTTTGTGTATTTTCACTGTTAGCTGTAACTTGTTTCCTTTTGGTGGAATTTTTTGTGGTTTTTTTTAAAATACCCCCTCAAGAAAGCAGTACAGTGAGGTCGTGCAATAAAGGGTTCCACCGCTGTGGGTCTTGCATTATGTGCAAGTCCACCACAAAAAATGATATCTCAAGAAAAACCACTGAATTTGAATATAAAGGAAAGTCATTTAAAATCAATGACTTTATAACATGCCACTCGAAAAATGTGATCTACCTTCTGGAATGTGGATGTGG
Source organism: Pseudophryne corroboree (assembly GCF_028390025.1). NCBI lineage: Eukaryota > Metazoa > Chordata > Amphibia > Anura > Myobatrachidae > Pseudophryne > Pseudophryne corroboree. Next base: position 302,410,651 of record NC_086449.1, on the reverse strand, counting down.
GTACATCTACATTGGAAAAACATCGAGACCACTTAAGGTGAGAGTGGCAGAGCATGTGTACAATATCCGAAAAGGTCTTGACACACATCCTCTATCAGAACACTTTAAGACTGTTCATGGTAAATGTGAACGTCAAATAAAGAGGTACTTGGGTATACAACACATCAAATCTAACTGGAAAAGCAATAACATAGAAACTAGATTGGCGAGAAGTGAGATGAAGTGGATATACATGCTAAATTCCATCAGACCAAATGGCCTCAACGTCGACTTTGAGTTGAAATGGTTTTTATGATTCTTTTATGATTATTTATTGTCTCACTCCTCCCACTCTATTACATTTCTCTCATATATATTTTTTAAATATTTTTTAACTATTTTTTATTCAATTGTCTAATTGTTGAACAAATTCAATGTTTATTTATTATATTTTTTCCTTCATCTCTCTCTCCCCCCCTTGTGTATGCGGATCGATTACATGGACATGAATATGAAATCAAGTTTACCCCATCTTGGTAATAGGGATGGACAGGTTGGGAATGAAGTACCACCCAGTTTGGTAGAGATGGGGTAATTTTTTATAAAATTCTATCAATTGAAAATACAAGTGAAGGAAAATATATTCTGATCTGCACCCATAATGATGTCTGACCTGCATACATTTATAATTGGAAGAGAACATTGCGGAAGTACCATTGGAACGCAAAAAAACAACATCCGGTACCTGGAACGCATTCACCTCATTTTTGGTGAATACACACGGATTTACAAATGGAACGTAAAAACTACATCCGGTGTGGTACCTGGAACGTATGACTTCCGGGGACTATACACGGATGTTAGATCTACCATTGGAACGCAAAAATTACATCTGGCGAGGCATCTGGTATGCATCACCCACATATGGACAATGGAACGCAAAAACGACTTCCGGCCCGGCATTTGGAACGCATCTACGTCATTTCCGGTTGACGATCCCGGAAATCGCAGGTGTAACGGATCACTGCTCATGATATGGCAATTAGCATGGAAATAAAAAGCCTGCATGGATGATATCCCTTATCCAACTTTGAGAAAGGCCAATAAAAGACCGAAACGCGTTATTTGGATAAAGGAAAGAATTGGAGGAGATTCGGGAACCAGTGATAAAGCTGATACGCTCGCTGCGGTGGTGCTGGGCAATTCAGCCTGGGACCATAGCCACTTCTCACAAAGCTAGCCCACCGCGGCTGCACACTATGGTGAGAGATTTCATCTGCTTTTACAAAGGACTTTGAGCACTTTAGCACTTTATGAAAACACTGGTATTCCCTTTCTTAAACCACCTCCTTTCACATGTACATTTTATTGTTTGTGTTTTATTCCCAGCTGGGGACTGTGTTTTTAATAAATATTGTCTTTTTGTACTATCCACAGTACATTCATCATTTTAATATGCATCTAGTAGATTAGCGCGCCAGGGGTTCAATTACACTTTTCCTGTGCTTGAGTTTCATGTTGGAGATTTGTGTGTACCTCCATTGTTTTTGAACCTGGGCAGCACCATTCTACTTACTGCGCTCATTTGAAAATACCATATCTTTCCTGTGATAAAACAACCTCTGGTTGTGTGTGTCCAACAACGCTCCCAGATGCACCATGCTCTGGGCAGGGACCAGGGATGATTTCTTCCAGTTGATGAGCCACCCATGGGCTTGTAGAAACTGGACCGTCAGATCCAAATGACGGATGAGAACTTCTGGGGAATTGGTCAGGATCAGCAGGTCATCAAGATACGTCAGGATCCGGATGCCCCGACGGCGGAGTGAAGCCGTCATAACTGCCATGACCTTGGTGAAAATTTGCGGAGCCGTGGTCAGACCAAACGGTAAGGCCCAGAATTGGTAATGGAGATTGCCAATAGCAAACTGCAGGTATTGCTGATGTGACATGGCAATACGGATATGCAGGTAAGCATCCTGTATATCCAGGGATACCATATAGTCCCCTGGTTCCAAAGCCAAGACAACGCAAGCAGAAATACTTATCTTAGTTGTATGTATGTGAACGCTAGAAGCATTACTGGTAAAGAGGGCGAACTAGAAATACTTGCAGCAAGCAAACAGTATGATATTATAGACATTACTGAAACTTGGTGGGATGAATCTCATGATTGAATCTAGAGGTTATACGCTGTCTAGGAGAGACAGACTAAATAAAAAGGGTTGGAGGGGTGTGTCTTTACGTAAAGCCGTTTTTAAAACCTGATATACGGGAAGATATTAGGGACGTGCGGTGAGCTAAATGGTTCAAGATATTCAGGAGGGGACTATAGACACTGCCGAGACGTTATGGGTAGAAATTGCATGCGGGGATAAAGGAATTAAAAAGTTGGTATTGGGTGTATGCTATAGGCCGCCTGGTATTAATGTATCTGATGAGGAATTGTTACTGAAGCAAATTGAAAGAGCAGCAGGAGTAGGTGACATAGTAGTGATGGGAGATTTTAACTATCCAGAGATAAACTGGAAAAACGATTCATGTGACACTGCTAGGGGTAATATGTTTTTAAACACACTAAATGATAACTACTTAGTTCAATTAATTGAGGAACCTACCAGGTACAATGCAATCTTAGACCTGGTATTAACAAACAATGGGGATTTAGTATCAGGTATTATAGTAGGGGAACCCATAGGAAACAGCGACCACAACATGGTCACATTCAATATCAGTTTTCATAAACAGTCCTATACTGGCTCGACTAGGACTCTCAACTTTAGCAAAGCGAATTTTTAAAAGATGAGGGTATTTTTCAGGGATATTGAATGGGAAGGTTTGTTTCTAGGAAAAAATACTACGGAGAAATGGTATGTACTAAAATTCCTGCTAGCTAAAAATACTCTCAAATTTATTCCTACGAGCAGCAAAAAAAGGAATAAAAATCATAAACCGATGAGGCTTAACAAAAAGATAAAGGAATTTAAGGGCAAGAAAAGGCGAGCATTTAAAAAATGCAAATCTGACGGGGAAGCGGAGTAATTTCAGCACTATGAGGACTGTAACAAAATATGCAAAAAGGAAATAAGAGCGGCTAAAGTAGAAACTGAAAAACTAGTAGCACAGGAAAGCAAAGCGAATCCCAAAAAATTATTTAAATACATTAATAGCAAGAGATTAAAGAAGGAGAGTATAGGCCCTTTAAAAGACAAGTTGGGAGTCTTATGCAAAAATGATAATGACATAGCGGACACACTAAATGAGTTTTTTTCAACAGTATTTACTAGAGAGGACCCAATTCAGGGACTAACACATAATCTCAATAATGAGAATATCCCACTGATAGGTACTTATTTAAGCAAGGAGGTAGTCTGTGACCGATTAAAACATTTAAAGATTAATAAGTCACCGGGTCCCGATGGAATTCACCCAAGGGTTCTAATGGAGCTTCACTCCGAACTTGCAAAACTGCTATTTTTGATCTTTAAGGATTCAGTAATATCAGGTATGGTTCCCAAAGACAGGTGTATAGCGGAAGTAGTGCCTATATTCAAAAATGGATGTAAAGGTGAACCAGGTAATTATAGACCAGTTAGTCTTACATCTATAGTGGGGAAAGTATTGGAAGGTATTCTAAGAGATAGGGGTATATTTACTAAAATTTGTATTTTCCCGTTTGAGGTCAAAGTACAATCACGAATGACATCGAAAGTGTAAAGTTGCAACTTTTTGAATTTATTACGACTAATTTACTAAGCTGTCGTATTCTGCAATTTCGGTTTTACCGATGTCGATGTCATTCGGTTTTTTTGGCAGTGTTTTACGTGAGTGACTTGTAAAACACTGCCGACTTTAATACAATGAATCTCGTCCGGATCTGAGAGATCCGTGCTGGACTTCATTGTGCACCTTTAAAAAAAATGTAATCAGTGTTAAAATAAAATAAAAAAATTGCGTGGGGTCCCCCCTCCTAAGCCAAACCAGCCTTGGGCTCTTTGAGCCGGTCCTGGTTGCAAAAATATGGTGAAAAAAATGTCAGGGGTTCCCCCATTTTTAAGCAACCAGCACCGGGCTCTGCGCCTGGTCCTGGTTCCAAAAATACGGGGGACAAAAAGCGTAGGGGTCCCCCGTATTTCTGAAACCAGCACCGGGCTCCACTAGCCAGATACATAATGCCACAGCCGGGGGACACTTTTATCTAGGTCCCTGCGGCCCTGGCATTACATAACCAACTAGTCATCCCTGCCCGGGGTACCCTGGAGGAGTGGGGACCCCTTCAATCAAGGGGTCCCCCCCCTCCAGCCACCCAAGGGCCAGGTACACCATGGATTCTACATGGAGAAGAGGACCGACCCTCGTGTGAACATAGGTAAGTATGTGTATATGGAGGTGTGGATGTATGCATTAAAGTTTTACTTTCAAGGTGTGTGTCTTATGTTTTTATTGGGGTATTTTTTTAGTAGTAGTACTACAGGTACCAGCGGGCCCGGTTTTCCTCCGCATGCTGGTACTTGTGGTTCTCCAAGTACCAGCTTGCGGGGGAGGCTTGCTGGGACTTGTAGTACTGCTACTAAAAACAATATTCATTTTTTGACAAAAAGGCTATCAGCCTCCCATCCGCAGCCCTTGGATGGGGGGGACAGCCTCGGGCTTCACCCCTGGTCCTTGGGTGGCTGGAGGGGGGGGACCCCTTGATTGAAGGGGTCCCCACTCCTCCAGGGTACCCCGGCCAGGGGTGACTAGTTGGTTATGTAATGCCAGGGCCGCCGGGACCTATATAAAAGTGTCCCCCGGCTGTGGCATTATGTATCTGGCTAGTGGAGCCCGGTGCTGGTTTCAGAAATACGGGGGACCCCTACGCTTTTTGTCCCCCGTATTTTTGGAACCAGTACCAGGCGCAGAGCCCAGTGCTGGTTGTTTAAATATGGGGGAACCCCTATCATTTTTTTTCCCCATATTTTTTCAACCAGGGCCGGCTCAAAGAGCCCGAGGCTGGTTTTGCTTAGGAGGGGGGACCCCACGCATTTATTTATTTTTTTAATATCACTTTCCCATCCTCTTCCCACTGATAAACATGCACGGATCTCATGGATCCGTGCATGCCTATCCAAACACGGGGAAAAAAAGCAGGTCTGTTTTTTTTTAGCACTTTTCCACGAATTGTATTTCAGCACGGCAGTGTTTGGCTATTGTCGGCAGTGTTTGTGATTTGCAGTTTTTAGTAAATGACCGATTTCTACCAAATTGCAGACGTATTTGACCGATGGTGTATTGATTCGTAATTTTTTCCTAGGACTTCCAAAATATTACAAATGCCCTCATCACTGCCGAGATTTTTGCTTAGTAAATTCCCGAAATGACACTTTGAAGAAAAAACGTCATCTCGGTCAAAATCGGGACCTTAGTAAATATACCCCAAAGTATTTAGAAGTTCCTTAAAGTCAATAAGGTCATTAAAAGGAATCAACATGGATTTGTGAAGGACAGATCCTGTCAAACCAACTTACTTGGCTTTTATGAAACCGTAAGTGCAAACTTAGATCAGGGTAAAGAGGTGGATGTAATCTTTTTACACTTTGCGAAAGCTTTCGACACTGTACCGCACATGAGATTTATTTACAAGCTACAAGAAATAGGGCTAGGAAGCACAATATGCACTTGGATCAAAAATTGGTTAGATAATAGGGAGCAGCGCGTTGTGGTTAATGGATCAAATTGGACTGAAGTGTTAAGTGGTGTGCCACAAGGCTCAGTATTAGGACCGCTATTGTTCAATATTTTCATTAACGACCTAACAGAAGGTCTAGAGAGCATGGTGTCAATTTTTGCAGATGATACCAAATTGTGTAAAGTTATAAATACGGAGGGGGATGCTGAGTCGCTTCAGAACGACTTAGTTAAATTAGAAGCATAAGCAGCAAAATGGAGAATGCGCTTCAATACAGACAAGTGTAAGGTAATGCACTGCGGTAACAAGAAAAAAATAACACCTACATACTAAATGGGGTCAAATTAGGGGATTCTGTACTGGAAAAGGACTTAGGTGTCCTCATAGATAGAAAACTAAGCTGTAGTACCCAAAGTAGGATTGCAGCAAAGAAGGCTAATAAGATACTAGCATGCATAAAACGGGGAATTGATGCTAGGGACAAGAGTGTTATACTCCCGTTGTATAAATCACTAGTGAGGCCACACCTTGAATACTGTGTACAATTCTGGGCACCATACTACAAAAAGGATATCCTGGAGCTAGAAAACGTTCAGAGGCGGGCGACCAAACTAATTAAGGGCATGGAGACGCTGGAATACGAGGAAAGGCTTGCAAGGCTAGGCATGTTTACATTGGAAAAGAGGAGACTTAGAGGGGACATGATCAACATCTACAAATACATAAGGGGACAATACACAGGTCTTGCGCAGGACCTGTTTTTGGTTAGATCAACACAGAGAACTCATGGACACTCGCTCAGGTTAGAGGAGAGGAGATTCCGCACAATACGGCGTAAAGGCTTTTTCACAGTAAGGACGATAAGTGTTCGGAATTCCCTGCCTGAGGGAGTTGTAATGGCAGACTCAGTCAACACCTTTAAGAATGGATTAGATAAATTCCTAAAGGATAAGGATATCCAGGGTTATGGTGCATAGTCACGCACTATAGTTATTATAAAAAAGAGGGATAAAACGTAAAGGCAGACATCAGCATCAGTCAAAATTTTATACCAAATAATCCTGCATAGGAGACCACAAATAGGCTGAACTCGATGGACAAATTGTCTTTTTTTCAACCTTAGATACTATATTACTATGTTACTAATAGAGAAAAGGGTCTCCATACAACACTTGGAGACCCTCACAAACTTGTTCAAAGATTTGAGGTTGAGAATGGGCCGGGAGGAACCATTTGGTTTGGGGACTAGGAACAGCATTGAATAGTACTCCCTGCCCCTTTGAGCCAGAGGCACCGGCACTACCACTCCGGTGTCCAGGAGGGATTGTACCACTAAACAGAGAGTTGTTGCCTTCACCTGATCCGTCAGGCAACAGCGAGGAGGGGGACGTGTCTTGAAGGATATAGCATATCCGTGAGTGACAACTTCCCGTACCCAAGCATCTAAATTGGTCTTCAACCACACCTGGGTGAATTGTAGAAGTTGGCCTCCCACCATGAGATCCTCCAGGGGGAGGACCGCCCTGTCATGTCGCAGGCTTGTCAGATTTGGAAGCTGGCTGACGGGCACCCCAGGTACGTTTAGGCTTGGGCTTGGTGGTTTTGGAAGTGATAGACTGTTTCGGGTACGCCTGACCCTTTGCTTTACCCGGAGGGTGAAAGGAATGAATGGAAGTACTCTTAGCCTTCGGGACCGAAGGAGTAGTACTAGGTAGACATGCAATCTTAGCATATGCCAAGTCAGCGACAATCTTGTTTAGATCCTCACCAAAGAGGATGTTTCCTTTAAATGCGAGAACCTCCAGGGTTTTCTTAGAGTCCAAGTCCACCGACCAGGACCGTAACCAGAGAATACGGCCAGCCAAAATGGATGTCGTAGCACCCTTGGCCGCCAGAACACCTGCATCTGAAGCTGCTTCTTTAATGTAACGAGATGCCGTGACAATATAAGAGACATTGTCTGGCATGTTCAGCAAAATTGGACGGAAACTCAGCCTCCATTTCTTGAGCCCATGCCTCAATAGCGTCTGCGGCCCAAGTAACCACAATGGTGGGCCTATGCGCAGCCCCTGCAAGGGTATAGATAGCTTTCAAGCAGCCCTCCACATGCTTATCCGTTGGCTCCTTGAGAGAAGTGACGGTAGTGACAGGCAGAGCAGATGACACCACCAGCCGAGTGATTTGCGAGTCCACTGGCGGTGGCGTTTCCCAATTTTTACTCAATTCTGCCGCAAGGGGATAGCGGGCTAGCATCTTCTTGTGTGGGGTGAATTTCTTTCCTGGGTTCTCCCAGGATTCCTGACGTATGTCAACCAAGTGGTCAGAATGAGGTAAAACCAATTTAGTAACCTTCTGACCTTTGAACCTGTCCGGTTTCTTAGATGTAGTAGCAGGCTCAGGATCATCATCAATCTTAAGAATGAGCCTGATAGCCTCTAAGAGATCAGGAACATCCACCTGTGAAACAGATTCCCCATCAGAAACGTCATGATCAGAGTCTGTGGGGTCAGTATACACGCCATCTTCATCGTAAGAGGTATCCGGAACATGCGTGGATTGAGAGGAAGTAACAGCCCGCTTAGAGAACTTCTTAGGTGTAGTCTTAGGCGGCCGAAGGTCAGGAATAAGTTTATCCAAAGAGTTATTCAAGTGCTGTAACTGAGTGGACAGAGCATCTGTCCATGGCGGATTAACCGCAGGGACCATATAAGGCTGATAAGGCACATGAAGTCCCATAGGGGGCACAAGTCTAGTTACCAGCGTAGTCAGTAAATTAGAAAAGGCAGACCAAGGCGGGCCCTGATGTGCCCCCATTGTTACAAACTGACTACAGAACCCCCAAAACCTGAACCCTCCACAGCCATGTCATCCTCAAATGCATCTGGGACATCATAACCGCGTACGGCGGAATCAGCCCCAGACCGATCTCCCCCTGTAGCTGACATAATATGAAAGCGTAAACCACGGGCGACACAGTACAATATCAGGATATAGAATTAGAGATGAGCGGGTTCGGTTTCTCTGAATCCGAACCCGCCAGAACTTCATGTTTTTTTTCACGGGTCCGAGCGACTCGGATCTTCCCGCCTTGCTCGGTTAACCCGAGCGCGCCCGAACGTCATCATGACGCTGTCGGATTCTCGCGAGGCTCGGATTCTATCGCGAGACTCGGATTCTATATAAGGAGCCGCGCGTCGCCGCCATTTTCACACGTGCATTGAGATTGATAGGGAGAGGACGTGGCTGGCGTCCTCTCCATTTAGATTATAAGAGACTGAGAGAGATTTACTGGAGCTGACTAGGAGGAGTACTGTTACTGTAGAAGTGTAGAGACTGAGTGGAGAGAGTTTACTAGTGAGGACAGTGCAGTTTACTTTATAATCCGTTCTCTGCCTGAAAAAAGCGATACACAGCACACAGTGACTCAGTCACATACCATATCTGTGTGCACTGCTCAGGCTCAGGCCAGTGTGCTGCATCATCTATTATCTATATATAATATTATATATATCTGTCTGACTGCTCAGCTCACACAGCTTATAATTGTGGGGGAGACTGGGGAGCACTACTGCAGTGCCAGTTATAGGTTATAGCAGGAGCCAGGAGTACATAATATATTATATAGTGAGTGACCACCAGACACACAGTGCAGTTTATTTAATATATCCGTTCTCTGCCTGAAAAAAGCGATACACACAGTGACTCAGTCAGTCACATACCATATCTGTGTGCACTGCTCAGGCTCAGGCCAGTGTGCTGCATCATCTATTATCTATATATAATATTATATATATCTGTCTGACTGCTCAGCTCACACAGCTTATAATTGTGGGGGAGACTGGGGAGCACTACTGCAGTGCCAGTTATAGGTTATAGCAGGAGCCAGGAGTACATAATATATTATATAGTGAGTGACCACCAGACACACAGTGCAGTTTATTTAATATATCCGTTCTCTGCCTGAAAAAAGCGATACACACAGTGACTCAGTCAGTCACATACCATATCTGTGTGCACTGCTCAGGCTCAGGCCAGTGTGCTGCATCATCTATATATATTATATATCTGTCTGACTGCTCAGCTCACACAGCTTATAATTGTGGGGGAGACTGGGGAGCACTACTGCAGTGCCAGTTATAGGTTATAGCAGGAGCCAGGAGTACATATTATATTAAAATTAAACAGTGCACACTTTTGCTGCAGGAGTGCCACTGCCAGTGTGACTGACCAGTGACCTGACCACACTGACCACCAGTATAGTTAGTAGTATACTTATATTGTGATTGCCTGAAAAAGTTAAACACTCGTCGTGTGACTTCACTTGTGTGTTTTTTTTTTTTTTTATTCTATAAAAATAAAACTCATTCTGCTGACAGACAGTGTCCAGCAGGTCCGTCATTATATAATATATAATATATACCTGTCCGGCTGCAGTAGTGATATATATATTTTTTTTATATCATTTATCATCCAGTCGCAGCAGACACAGTACGGTAGTTCACGGCTGTGGCTACCTCTGTGTCTCTGCACTCGGCAGGCAGTCCGTCCATAATTGTAATACCACCTAACCGTGGATTTTTTTCATTCTTCTTTATACATACATAGTTACATAGACATCTTCTCTTTATCAACCAGTCTATATTAGCTGCAGACACAGTACAGTACGGTAGTTCACGGCTGTGGCTACCTCTGTGTCTGCACTCGGCAGGCAGTCCGTCCATAATTGTATACCACCTAACCGTGGTTTTTTTTCATTCTTCTTTATACATACATAGTTACATAGACATCTTCTCTTTATCAACCAGTCTATATTAGCTGCAGACACAGTACAGTACGGTAGTTCACGGCTGTGGCTACCTCTGTGTCTGCACTCGGCAGGCAGTCCGTCCATAATTGTATACCACCTAACCGTGGATTTTTTTCAGTCTTCTTTATACATACATAGTTACATAGACATCTTCTCTTTATCAACCAGTCTATATTAGCTGCAGACACAGTACAGTACGGTAGTTCACGGCTGTGGCTACCTCTGTGTCTGCAGTCGGCAGGCAGTCCATAATTGTATACTAGTATCCATCTCCATTGTTTACCTGAGGTGCCTTTTAGTTGTGCCTATTAAAATATGGAGAACAAAAATGTTGAGGTTCCAAAATTAGGGAAAGATCAAGATCCACTTCCACCTCGTGCTGAAGCTGCTGCCACTAGTCATGGCCGAGACGATGAAATGCCAGCAACGTCGTCTGCCAAGGCCGATGCCCAATGTCATAGTACAGAGCATGTCAAATCCAAAACACCAAATATCAGAAAAAAAAGGACTCCAAAACCTAAAATAAAATTGTCGGAGGAGAAGCGTAAACTTGCCAATATGCCATTTACCACACGGAGTGGCAAGGAACGGCTGAGGCCCTGGCCTATGTTCATGGCTAGTGGTTCAGCTTCACATGAGGATGGAAGCACTCAGCCTCTCGCTAGAAAAATGAAAAGACTCAAGCTGGCAAAAGCAGCACAGCAAAGAACTGTGCATTCTTCGAAATCCCAAATCCACAAGGAGAGTCCAATTGTGTCGGTTGCGATGCCTGACCTTCCCAACACTGGACGTGAAGAGCATGCGCCTTCCACCATTTGCACGCCCCCTGCAAGTGCTGGAAAGAGCACCCGCAGTCCAGTTCCTGATAGTCAGATTGAAGATGTCAGTGTTGAAGTACACCAGGATGAGGAGGATATGGGTGTTGCTGGCGCTGGGGAGGAAATTGACCAGGAGGATTCTGATGGTGAGGTGGTTTGTTTAAGTCAGGCACCCGGGGAGACACCTGTTGTCCGTGGGAGGAATATGGCCGTTGACATGCCAGGTGAAAATACCAAAAAAATCAGCTCTTCGGTGTGGAGGTATTTCACCAGAAATGCGGACAACAGGTGTCAAGCCGTGTGTTCCCTTTGTCAAGCTGTAATAAGTAGGGGTAAGGACGTTAACCACCTCGGAACATCCTCCCTTATACGTCACCTGCAGCGCATTCATAATAAGTCAGTGACAAGTTCAAAAACTTTGGGTGACAGCGGAAGCAGTCCACTGACCAGTAAATCCCTTCCTCTTGTAACCAAGCTCACGCAAACCACCCCACCAACTCCCTCAGTGTCAATTTCCTCCTTCCCCAGGAATGCCAATAGTCCTGCAGGCCATGTCACTGGCAATTCTGACGAGTCCTCTCCTGCCTGGGATTCCTCCAATGCATCCTTGCGTGTAACGCCTACTGCTGCTGGCGCTGCTGTTGTTGCCGCTGGGAGTCGATGGTCATCCCAGAGGGGAAGTCGTAAGCCCACTTGTACTACTTCCAGTAAGCAATTGACTGTTCAACAGTCCTTTGCGAGGAAGATGAAATATCACAGCAGTCATCCTACTGCAAAGCGGATAACTGAGGCCTTGACAACTATGTTGGTGTTAGACGTGCGTCCGGTATCCGCCGTTAGTTCACAGGGAACTAGACAATTTATTGAGGCAGTGTGCCCCCGTTACCAAATACCATCTAGGTTCCACTTCTCTAGGCAGGCGATACCGAGAATGTACACGGACGTCAGAAAAAGACTCACCAGTGTCCTAAAAAATGCAGTTGTACCCAATGTCCACTTAACCACGGACATGTGGACAAGTGGAGCAGGGCAGGGTCAGGACTATATGACTGTGACAGCCCACTGGGTAGATGTATGGACTCCCTCCGCAAGAACAGCAGCGGCGGCACCAGTAGCAGCATCTCGCAAACGCCAACTCTTTCCTAGGCAGGCTACGCTTTGTATCACCGCTTTCCAGAATACGCACACAGCTGAAAACCTCTTACGGCAACTGAGGAAGATCATCGCGGAATGGCTTACCCCAATTGGACTCTCCTGTGGATTTGTGGCATCGGACAACGCCAGCAATATTGTGTGTGCATTAAATATGGGCAAATTCCAGCACGTCCCATGTTTTGCACATACCTTGAATTTGGTGGTGCAGAATTTTTTAAAAAACGACAGGGGCGTGCAAGAGATGCTGTCGGTGGCCAGAAGAATTGCGGGACACTTTCGGCGTACAGGCACCACGTACAGAAGACTGGAGCACCACCAAAAACTACTGAACCTGCCCTGCCATCATCTGAAGCAAGAAGTGGTAACGAGGTGGAATTCAACCCTCTATATGCTTCAGAGGTTGGAGGAGCAGCAAAAGGCCATTCAAGCCTATACAATTGAGCACGATATAGGAGGTGGAATGCACCTGTCTCAAGTGCAGTGGAGAATGATTTCAACGTTGTGCAAGGTTCTGATGCCCTTTGAACTTGCCACACGTGAAGTCAGTTCAGACACTGCCAGCCTGAGTCAGGTCATTCCCCTCATCAGGCTTTTGCAGAAGAAGCTGGAGGCATTGAAGAAGGAGCTAAAAGGGAGCGATTCCGCTAGGCATGTGGGACTTGTGGATGCAGCCCTTAATTCGCTTAACAAGGATTCACGGGTGGTCAATCTGTTGAAATCAGAGCACTACATTTTGGCCACCGTGCTCGATCCTAGATTTAAAGCCTACCTTGGATCTCTCTTTCCGGCAGACACAAGTCTGCTGGGGTTGAAAGACCTGCTGGTGACAAAATTGTCAAGTCAAGCGGAACGCGACCTGTCAACATCTCCTCCTTCACATTCTCCCGCAACTGGGGGTGCGAGGAAAAGGCTCAGAATTCCGAGCCCACCCGCTGGCGGTGATGCAGGGCAGTCTGGAGCGACTGCTGATGCTGACATCTGGTCCGGACTGAAGGACCTGACAACGATTACGGACATGTCGTCTACTGTCACTGCATATGATTCTCTCAACATTGATAGAATGGTGGAGGATTATATGAGTGACCGCATCCAAGTAGGCACGTCACACAGTCCGTACTTATACTGGCAGGAAAAAGAGGCAATTTGGAGGCCCTTGCACAAACTGGCTTTATTCTACCTAAGTTGCCCTCCCACAAGTGTGTACTCCGAAAGAGTGTTTAGTGCCGCCGCTCACCTTGTCAGCAATCGGCGTACGAGGTTACATCCAGAAAATGTGGAGAAGATGATGTTCATTAAAATGAATTATAATCAATTCCTCCGCGGAGACATTGACCAGCAGCAATTGCCTCCACAAAGTACACAGGGAGCTGAGATGGTGGATTCCAGTGGGGACGAATTGATAATCTGTGAGGAGGGGGATGTACACGGTGATATATCGGAGGGTGAAGATGAGGTGGACATCTTGCCTCTGTAGAGCCAGTTTGTGCAAGGAGAGATTAATTGCTTCTTTTTTGGGGGGGGTCCAAACCAACCCGTCATATCAGTCACAGTCGTGTGGCAGACCCTGTCACTGAAATGATGGGTTGGTTAAAGTGTGCATGTCCTGTTTTGTTTATACAACATAAGGGTGGGTGGGAGGGCCCAAGGACAATTCCATCTTGCACCTCTTTTTTCTTTTCTTTTTCTTTGCATCATGTGCTGATTGGGGAGGGTTTTTTGGAAGGGACATCCTGCGTGACACTGCAGTGCCACTCCTAGATGGGCCCGGTGTTTGTGTCGGCCACTAGGGTCGCTAATCTTACTCACACAGTCAGCTACCTCATTGCGCCTCTTTTTTTCTTTGCGTCATGTGCTGTTTGGGGAGGGTTTTTTGGAAGGGACATCCTGCGTGACACTGCAGTGCCACTCCTAGATGGGCCCGGTGTTTGTGTCGGCCACTAGGGTCGCTAATCTTACTCACACAGCTACCTCATTGCGCCTCTTTTTTTCTTTGCGTCATGTGCTGTTTGGGGAGGGTTTTTTGGAAGGGACATCCTGCGTGACACTGCAGTGCCACTCCTAGATGGGCCCGGTGTTTGTGTCGGCCACTAGGGTCGCTAATCTTACTCACACAGCTACCTCATTGCGCCTCTTTTTTTCTTTGCGTCATGTGCTGTTTGGGGAGGGTTTTTTGGAAGGGCCATCCTGCGTGACACTGCAGTGCCACTCCTAGATGGGCCCGGTGTTTGTGTCGGCCACTAGGGTCGCTAATCTTACTCACACAGCTACCTCATTGCGCCTCTTTTTTTCTTTGCGTCATGTGCTGTTTGGGGAGGGTTTTTTGGAAGGGACATCCTGCGTGACACTGCAGTGCCACTCCTAGATGGGCCCGGTGTTTGTGTCGGCCACTAGGGTCGCTTATCTTACTCACACAGCGACCTCGGTGCAAATTTTAGGACTAAAAATAATATTGTGAGGTGTGAGGTATTCAGAATAGACTGAAAATGAGTGTAAATTATGGTTTTTGAGGTTAATAATACTTTGGGATCAAAATGACCCCCAAATTCTATGATTTAAGCTGTTTTTTAGTGTTTTTTGAAAAAAACACCCGAATCCAAAACACACCCGAATCCGACAAAAAAAATTCGGTGAGGTTTTGCCAAAACGCGTTCGAACCCAAAACACGGCCGCGGAACCGAACCCAAAACCAAAACACAAAACCCGAAAAATTTCAGGCGCTCATCTCTATATAGAATACCTAACACAAACCCCCCGTGCAGTGTGACAGCACAAACAGAGGATTTCTGAGATAAAATGTGACTGAAAAACACAGAGAAAAATACAAAATACGTATATCCTGTGAAATACCTATATTAACTAATAACCCTGACACACGGAGCTCCTGTGCACGGAAGCGGGGTTATAGAGGAGGTGGCGCTGAGCATCTTGGGAACAGTCAAAGCTTTTAGCCTGTTGGTGCCTCGGATCAAGATCCTACTCTACACCCCGATGTTATTCCCTGTTGAATACCGGTGTACCCTGCTGCAGAAAATAAGGTTAATTATTTACATTTACTTTTATATCTTAAAACTTTTGTGTCAGATATGTGAAGATCAGTGTGTCACAGCAGAAAAAAGTTTGAGAAACACAGCTCCAAGTATCTACATAATGTAGACATTCAAAAAACAAACAAACAAACAATAACTATAAAATTAATATTGTTTGAACCACCAGAACACATTAGACTTCCTCCTACAACCTCCTGTTGTGCAGGGACATTGCTAACATAACCCTGCTGCCAAATTATGCCAGAAATCATAATACAAAGAGGATGCAAAGGTATTATAGTCAGTTTAGTGGAGCAGGGGTGGTCTTCAGTATGCCGACTGACGGGATCCCGTCGCACAGTATACCGGCGCCGGCATACCGACACTTATTCTCCCTCGTGGGAGTCCACGACCCCCCTGGAGGGAGAATAAAATAGCTCCACCGTGCCCGCAGCGTGGCGAGCGCAGCGAGCCCGCAAGGGGCTCATTTGCGCTCGCCACACTGTCGGTAAGCCGGTGGTCGGGCTCCCGGCGCCAGTATGCTGGTCGCCGGGAGCCCGACCACCGGCATACCATACTGAACCCGTGGAGGAGAAGCTGCAGAGTCTTTAGGTGAACATCCTTTTTAATTTGCTGGTTGATATATGGGATAATCCTTCTGGAAAAAAATGTTTTATATTTGTTTTATATTTTAACTTGCGGACTATTTAATTTCATTCCTCTTGTGAAAGGCAGGAAAATATATATTTTTATACAGTCAGTACAGTATAAGCAAGACATATATTGTACTGACTTCTGCAAAATTGCTAATATAATGAAAAACAAATAACCCCTCTCCCACCGTCCCCTGAATAAAAAAAGAAAGAAAAATAGGATTTTGAATACCTACCGGTAAATCCTTTTCTATGAGTCCGTAGAGGATGTTTGGCCGCTCAAAGAACCATGGGGGGTATAGACGGGATCCGCAGGAGACATGGGTACTTTAAGACTTTAAAAGGGGCGTGACCTGGCTCCTCCGTCTATATCCCCCACCAGACTCAGTTTGGAACTGTGCCCGGCGAGACGGACATTTCGAGGAAAGGATTTAACAACAAAGGTGAGCACAACACCAGCTCACGCCATAAGCATGCCGTACAACATGGCAGATAACTGAACACATGTCAACGGATATGAACAAGATTCAGCAAGAAGCTGAAAAAAAAACCATAACACCAACTGTGTTTAACCAGAACTACACTGCAGATACAGTACGCACTGGGACGGGCGCCCAACATCCTCTACGGACTCATAGAAAAGGATTTACCGGTAGGTATTCAAAATCCTATTTTCTATTTCGTCCTAGAGGCTGTTGGGCCGCTCAAAGAACCATGGGGATTATACCAAAGCTCTAAAAACGGGCGGGAGAGTGCGGATGACTCTGCAGCACCGATAGACCAAAACTAAGGGCTTCATCAGCCAAGGTACCAAACTTGTAAAACTTAGCAAACGTGTTTGACCCCGACCAAGTAGCAGCTCGGCAAAGTTGCAAAGCCGAGACACCCCGGGCAGCCGCCCAGGAGGAGCCCACCTTCCTAGTGGAATGGGCATTCACCGATTTCGGTAACGGCAAGCCTGCCTTGGAATGAGCCTGCTGAATTATTTGACAAATACAGCGGGCAATGGTCTGCTTGGAAGCAGGACCTCCAATCTTATTGGGAGCATATAAATAAACAGAGACTCTGTTTTCCGCAATGGAGCCGTTCTGGCTACATAGATTTTCAAAGCTCTGACCACATCCAGAGACTTATCCTCAGCCAAAGCGCCAGTAGCCACTGGCACCATAATAGGTTGGTAAATATGAAAAGAGGAAACCACCTTTGGCAGAAATTGTTGCCGAGTTCTTAACTCAGCATGATCTTCATGGAAGATCAAATAAGGGCTCTTGTGAGACAAGGCTGCCAACTCTGACACCCGCCTAGCGGATGCCAATGCCAATAAAACGACAACCTTCCAAGTGAGGAATTTCAACTCCACTTTACGCAAAGGTTCAAACCAATGTGACTGAAGGAACGATAACACCACGTTAAGGTCCCAAGGTGCCACACGGGGCACAAAAGGAGGTTGGATATACAACACCCCTTTCACAAAGGTCTGCACCTCAGGAAGTGAGGCCAATTGTTTCTGAAAGAAAATGGACAAAGCAGAAATCTGCACTTTAATGGAGCCCAATTTAAGCCCGCATCCACACCATTTTGTAGAAAATGGAGAAAACGTCCAAGGTCAAATTTCTCCACAGGAGCTTTCTTGGACTCGCACCAGGAAATATATATTTCCTCCAAATACGGTGATAGTGCTTCGACGTCACACCCTTCCTGGCAAGGATAAGAGTAGGTATGACTTCACTGGGAATACCCTTTTGGGCTAAAATCTGGCGTTCAACCGCCATGCTGTCAAACGTAGCCGCTGTAAGTCTTGATAGACGAGCGGACCCTGCCGCAGCAGGTCCTCGCGCAGAGGAAGAGGCCAGGGATCGTCGACCAGTAACGTCAGAAGATCCGGGTACCAAGTTCTCCTTGGCCAGTCCGGGACCACAAGGATCGCCGGTATGCTTGTTCTTTTTAGAAGCCTCAGCACCTTTGGGATGAGAGGAACCGGAGGGAACACATACACTGAGGGGAACACCCAGGGTGTTGTCAGTGCATCCACTGCGTCCGCCTGAGGGTCCCTGGACCAGGCACAATACCTTGGAAGTTTCTTGTTGAGGCGAGACGCCATCATGTCTATATGGGGAACCCCCTATCGATTTGTTAGCAGCGTGAAGACCTCCTGATGGAGGCTCCACTCTCCTGGATTCAGGTCGTGTCTGCTGAGGAAGTCTGCTTACCAGTTGTCCACTCCCGGAATGAATATTGCCGACAGAGCACTTGTATGCCTCTCCGCCCAGCAAAGAATCTTTGTGGCTTCCGCCACTGCCGCTCTGCTTCTTGTGCCGCCTTGGCGGTTTATGTAAGCTACTGCCGTGACATTGTCCGATTGGATCAGAACCGGCAGGTTTCGAAGAAGATGTTCCGCTTGTAGAAGGCCATTGTAAATGGCCCTCAGTTCCAGAACGTTGATGTGAAGATGAGTTTCTAGACTTGACCATTTTCCCTGGAAGGTCACCCCCAGAGTGACTGCCCCCCAACCTCGGAGACTTGCATCCGTGGTCACTAAGATCCAGTCCTGGATCCCGAACCGACGTCCTGCAAGGAGGTGAGAGCTGTTGAGCCACCACAGGAGGGAGATCCTGGTGTTGGGAAATAGAATTATCTTCCAGTGCATATGCAGGTGGGATCCGGACCACTTGTCCAACAGATCCCACTGAAACACTCTGGCATGGAACCTCCCGAATTGGAGGGCCTCGTATGCCGCCACCATCTTTCCCAGCAATTGAATCGATTGATGAATGGAAACCGTTTTCGGTTTCAATAAGAGTTTTACCAAACTCTGAATTTCCAGAGCTCTCTCCACAGGGAGAAAAACCTTCAGCTGGACCGTGTCCAGAATCATGCCCAAAAACGCCAATCGGGTTGTCGGGATCAACTGTGATTTTGGCAAGTTCAGGAGCCAGCCGTGCTGTTGCAGAACTGACATGGACTGTGCAATATCCTGTAACAACTTGTCTTTGGACTTCGGCTTTATCAGGAGATCGTCCAAGTACGGGATAATTGTAACTCCCTGCCTGCGCAGGAGAACCATCATTTCTACCATTACTTTGGTAAAAATCCTCGGAGCCGTGGACAGACCAAACGGAAACGTCTGAAATTGGTAGTGCGTATCCTGGATAGCAAACCTCAGGAAACTTTGGTGAGGAGGATAAATGGGGACATGAAGGTAAGCGTCCTTTATGTCCAAGGAAACCATGAATTCTCCTTCCTCCAGACTGGAGATCACCGCTCTGAGAGACTCCATGTTGAATTTGAATTTCTCTAGGAATAAGTTGAGAGATTTCAGGTTGAGAATAGGTCTCTCCGAGCCGTCCGGCTTCGGCACCACGAACAGGCTTGAATAAAAGCCCTGCCCCTGCTGATCTAGGGGTACCGGGACCACAACCTGATTTAGATACAATTTTTGTACTGCACCGCAGATTAGTTCCCTTTCCTGCAGTGAAGCTGGCAAGGCTGATCTGAAAAAAACGGCGAGGGGGCACGTCTTGAAACTCCAGTGTGTACCCCTGGGATACAATCTTCAACACCCAAGGGTCTAGACCCGAGCGAACCCAGACCTGACTGAAAAGCCTGAGACGTGCCCCCACCGGAGCGGGTACTTGTAAGGGGGACCCGACGTCATGAGGTGAGTTTAGCAGGAGCCGGGGAGGACCCCTGCTCCTGGACACCCGAGGAGGCGGGTGCCCTTTTTCCTCTACCTCTACCTCTGGTAGCCAGAAAGAAGTTGCCTCGGCCCCTTCTATACTTGTTGGGCCGAAAGGAATGCATTTGATAATTTGGCTGTTTCTTTTGCTGCGGAGGAACTGAGGGCAAGAAGGTAGATTTACCCGCGGTAGCCGCTGATACTAAATCAGTAAGGCCTTCACCGAAAAGTTCTCCTCCCTTAAAGGGAAGGGATTCCATATTCCTTTTGGAATCAGCGTCAGCATTCCACTGATGAGTCCAAAGCGCACGTCTAGCCGCAATGGACATAGCATTCGCCTTAGCACTAAGGAGGCCAGCGTCACGTACAGCCTCTTTCAAGAATGCAGCTGCATCTCTAATATAACCCAGCGTCACCTGGATGGAATCTCTATCTAGATTCTCCCAATCAGAAGACAAAGTGTCTGCCCACTTTTCAATAGCACTACTGACCCACGCGGACGCAATAAGAGGCCTGAGCAACGTCCCCGTAGTAGTGAAAATAGCCTTCAGGGTAGCCTCCTGCTTATGGCACGCCGGCTCCTTAAGGGCCGTCGACTGAGCTGCAGGAAGGGCTACCTGTTTAGACAAACGCGCCAGGGCTTTGTCTACAGTGAGGGCATTCTCCCACGGGTCCCTATCCGACTCGGGAAAAGGGTATGCCACATTGATTCTTTTAGGAATCTGAAACCTTTTATCAGGGTTATTTCTAATGCTATCAAAGAGAGCGTTCAGTTCAAAACAAGGAGGAAAAGTAACCGAGCGCTTTTTCTCCTTGTAAATCAGGACTCTGGTTTCAGATGTAATAGGGTCCTCATTAATATTCAAGATATCTTTAACAGCTACAATCATATACTGAATACTCTTAGCCAATCTTGGATCTAATCTGGAATCAGCATAATCGACATCGGCATCAGAGTCCGTGTCGGTACCTGTGTGCACTAATTGGTCTTGCAACTGTAAAAAAGCGTCCTCTACTGTTCTCTTCCACACCTGGGATTGAGACGCAGACTCATCAAACTTTTGATTTAATGATGTGACACTAGCATGCAAAGCATTCAAAGTAGTTAACCAATCTGCAGTCGGCGGTGCCGACAGGGCCACTCCCAAAACATTTTGTGTCCTCAACAAATTGTCCCCCGGAGAGGAAAAATCAGCCTCCGACATGTCGACACCTGAGAGACATCACACACACCAAGCAGTGAGGGAACACAAAGGGAAATAGCCAGCTCACACCCCAGCGCCAAATAAGCAGGTCTGTGAACACCAAAGATGTCCCAGAGCTGTCTGCGCTTGTTTTACATAAATAAACATGCCCCCTCCTCTGTCTTTTTAGCCCCCTGGTAGTTGCTGCGGAGAGGAAGGACCAGCGACTTCAGCTTGTGGAGGAGGAAATGGCGCCAGTGAGCAGTGAGGAAGAAGCTCCGCCCCCAACATGGCGCGCTTCTTCCCACTTTTATTATTTAATTATATGCCGGCGGGGGTTAGCGGGCAGTGCCAAGGCACTGTAGGATTATGCCAGCCTTATATACGAGGTAATATATGCTCCCCAGGGCGGCGCCCCCCCCAGCGCCCTGCACCCAGCGGTGTGTACTCAGCGGGAGCCTGGCGCGAACTGTGCATAGCCGCTGTGCGGTACCTCTACAATGCCGTCTTGAAAGATGAAGAGAAGTCTTCTTTCTTCTTATGCTCACCTGTCTTCTGACTTCTGGCTTGAAGAGGGGGGATGGCAAGCTGTGGGAGGGAGCATCCAGGAGAGCCCGGCGTTCGTCTCCCCTCAGGAGCTGAAGGCATCCTGTCAGCAGCAGCAGAGCCCTGGAACTCATCAGAAGTGGGTCTAGACTGCTCTCCCCTCTTGCCCACGAAGCAGGGAGTCTGTAGCCAGCAGATCTCCCCAAAATAAAAAAACCTAACATTAAGACTTTCAGAGAAACTGTAGGAGCTCCTCCTAGTGCCCTGTGTCTCGGCCAGGCACATTTCTAAAACTGAGTCTGGTGGGGGATATAGAGGGAGGAGCCAGGTCACGCCCCTTTGAAAGTCTTAAAGTGCCCATGACTCCTGCGGATCCAGTCTATACCCCCCATGGTTCTTTGAGCGGCCCAATATCCTCTAGGACGAAATAGAAAATTTCTATGAATGGAAAGATCAATGAATTTACTGTTTCTTTCAGAGTTCAAATGCTGTTTGCCAGTGTTTTTTTTTTTTTAGAACATGGCTAATAACAAGCAAAGCACTTAGGGGGCGATTCAAATTTTTTATGGGGGCACATTCAACTGTTGCTTTGATTGGGCAACCATTACTTTGCCCAAATGGGTGTCCAAATTGACCAGGTTTAGCCACGAATAGCGGCTAATAGAAATCCCATCTAAAGTCCTGGTTAGTGTGCCGCCTCCAACCTAAACCACCGACTTTTTGCTAATTTCTGAAGAAATGTCTCTCCTGCAGTTTATCGCAGTGACGTGCGGTGAGGTCAGTGGCTGGGGAGGCACATATGGAGGTGGGTCTGAGGATAACAGTGTAGACAGAAGGGTATTAATAATAAACGATCGCAGCGGCTGAGTAAGTCCTGGGCTGCGCAGAGACTGCACAAAATCAGTTTGTACAGCTCTGCTACACATGCGATCGCACTCTTGCACATCGAAAATACACTCCCCTGTAGGCGGGGTTTATCTGATCGCAGGGCTGCAAAAATCGCTGCCCAGCGATCAGGTCTGAATTACCCCCTATACCCAACTATGTACTTTGACCTACTCACAACCACCAACACACACATTGACAGGTTAGCAATTTCAATACTGAATGGGCATAAAGGAATCTGCAAATATGCAGACTACAGTATATGAATACAAAGATGGCATACATTACTTTGTAATAATTTTAGTTTATCAGCAGCCGACATTCATTAAGCAAGTAAAGGAACCCTTCTCACCTCATGCTGTCTGGCATTGGCAGGACTGGCAAGGTTTCCTCTAAACAGTGATGTGCAGAGTTAACAGCAGTAGTTTAGCTGTCAGCTGCACCATCCTGTTGATGCACCCAGCTGCAGTCAGGCTCTCCAGCATTACTTTAGCAGTTGTCGGGAGCTCCAAAGGAAGGGGGGGGGGGGGGGGTACAGCTTTAAATCAGACTAGCACCGTGCAGTGAACAGGAGGATTGAGGGTGCAGAGCTGGAGCTGTATAATATGTAAATGGCTAAATCAGCCTGCTGTCAGCTGTTACTTATAATAACTTGTCAGCCAAAGTCGTTTTTGTGCCTGTACAACCAGGCCGTCGCACCCCTGTAAGTACGCTGCGGCACCCCTGTGCCGTGCACTTTGAGAACCGCTAGACTAAGCCCATTGCTTTACCAAGCCAAACAGTACAAGCAGGTCCCAGACCATGAGGGGAGTAGAGCTCCCGCTGTTCCAGAGCGCAAGTGCTCAGATGGGCAGATAAAGAAGCGGGCGACGGACACCCGCAGCTGCAGGGAGCTGTCAGCAGGTGGCAAGGAGACGGGGCTCCATCTGCAGAGCGGGGGGGGGGGGAGGACAACCAAGCAACTGCATTCCGGCTGCTCTGTCTGGAGCGGTCAGCGGTCAGGTCCGGCGGCACGTCAAACCTCTGTGTCACTGGCTCCGGGGCGAAGGTCCAGGGAAGAGGTGAGACCGTGAGAGCAGTGTAAACGCGGCCAGCCCGGAGCCCAGCCCACCCCAGTTAGCACTGTCCAATAATATCTGCCTCACTGTACAGGGACGTGCCTTGATGTGGGTTGAAGACACGGCCCCATCAATGAGGCAGATATACTAGTGCCGCTTCTCCTCATTTTTTCAATGGGCTTTTACTGCCCAATACTTGGCTCCGCCTCCTGCCCGCCCCCCGATTCAGACACTTTACTATAGTCAGTGGGAGGCAGCGCTCTTGCTGCCTCCCATCTACTTTTGGCTGCATTTTAACAGCATTAATGATTAAGATAATACAAAGCAGATGTTTATGCCACAGAATGTGTGTTATAAATATCTTCTGTGTAATATTTTAATCATTACGACAGGTGAGGCCCTGCCTCCCCTGACTGCACGTCCCCCCAAGTAGTGCAACAATTGAATTGCTCCATCTTGTGCCAACTAGTTGCAACAGTGGGGAAAACAACTGAATTGCCCCTTTGGAATTTAAATAAAGCAGCAGGGGTTCAAACATTTTTTAATGCTTCTCATCGGAGGAGGTGGCAGATCAGGGCGATACTTGGTAAATTAGAGATACACATCAATAGGGGGTAATTCAGAGTTGATCGCAGCAGCAAATTTGTTAGCAGTTGGGCAAAACCATGTGCACTGGGGGGGGGCAGACATAACGTGTAGAGAGAGTTAGATTTGAGTGGGTTATTTTGTTTCTGTGCAGGGTAAATACTGGCTGCTTTATTTTTACACTGCAATTTAGATTTCAGTTTGAACACACCCCACCCAAATCTAACTCTCTCTGCACATGTTATATCTGCCCCCTCCTAGAGTGCACATGGTTTTGCCCAACTGCTAACAAATTTGCTGCTGCGATCAACTCTGAATTACCCCCAATATGCCCGGTTATGCAAATATAATAAAAAGTTATATATCTCTGACAATTATAAATTATTAACAAATATAAAATTATATATTGTTATTGTTGCAGGAAATATTGTTATTGTTGCATGAAAGTCCTCAAGAGTTCACAGATTTATGAGCTCTGTTGAAATGACTGATCTAAATCTCAAATACCCCTATAAACATGTAAAAAACTAAAATGACCTCACTCTGGAAATAGGTGATTATATAATTTCTCACTCTAGAGGGGCAAGTGTTTCAAAATAAGGAGACAACTATTGTGTGTGTGATTCCCCCATGTGTGTTTATGAGTGGTTGTTGACATCACTGCTGATGCGTGCTGAGGCAGGGCTTGAAGATTATATGATCTTCAAGGGCTGCCTCTTCCTATGCAGTGAATGGGTGCAAGGGTCGCATTGACCCGGCTTACCCGGTCACACTGCACCATGAGCCAGGTTAAACTCATGTTCAACCCTACACGCTATTCAGGTTGAAATACCCGGTTACATGACCTGGGTTACTTCAACTGGCCCCTTTCAGACTGCGCTGCAATCCGGGTTGCTGCACATTCACATGCAATAACCCGGGATATAAATTATAAAACAGCTTATTGGTCAGAATACTAGTGTTAAGGTGCAAAACATTCGCTTCCACCAGTTATATCATGGTTTGGAACATCAAGTGTCCTTACAGTGACCATCGCCGTAACTAGGAGGGATAGGGGGTCATATGCCACGGGCGCCAGATTTGGGGAGCGCTGAGAGGTCACTCCTAACATTTCCTCTATCTCCCCTTGCCCTAACGGAGTTTCCGGCTGTAGAGTCCTGCTGCTGCCCATACCCAGCTGTCACTGTCCGTGTAATTAAACAGACATTCTTACCTCTCAAGTGCCTGTCCAAGCTGTCTCTGCGCTCTTGGCCCAGTTGCTATCAGTGTGGTCTGCGTCCACTGCATAGTGTGGCAGATCTGCAGCCGTATGTGGCTCAAACATAGTTTCCCTCCTAAACCAAACATGGGAGCTGCCATGTTTGATCCGGTCATCTGATTCCAGAGAGCCTATCCTGAGCATCCTACTGTCCAGCTGAACTTCACAGCCAATCCCTGCAAACTGACTGCTATTAGAATGCGGGGTAAGGACTGCCTGATCACCAGTGCCATGATTGTCATTCCCTAGATGGTTGTTTGGTTTCAACTGCTTTCAGTTTACCTTGCTCCAGGAGATTCCACTCTGTCCTGAGACCTGAGTTCCATCCAGCTCTGCCTGGCTCATTGGTTTTCCACCATCGATACTCAGCTCCATCGGTGTTCTGCCATTGATCTCTAGCTCCAGCGGTGTTCTGCCATCGATATACTCTGCTCCATCGGTGTTCCGCCATCGATCTATAGCTCCATCTATGTTCCGCCATTGATCTCTCGCTCCATCGGTGTTCCGCCATCGATCTCTCGCTCCATCGGTGTTCCGCCATCGATCTCTCGCTCCATCGGTGTTCCGCCATCGATCTCTCGCTCCATCGGTGTTCCGCCATCGATCTCTAGCTCCATCGGTGTTCCGCCATCGATCTCTAGCTCCATCGGTGTTCGGCACCAATATCCAGTATCATCGGTATCCATCTCATCTCCAGTTGTCAGTAACTTTGTGCTCATTCAAATTTGAACTTTATCAGTGGTTTACACTGCATCCAAGTCTGCTGCTGTGCTTATTAATATTGGGACTTCATCAGTGGTTCACACTGCATCTAAATTCTATTGTTGTGTGCTCACCCATATTGAGACTTCATTAGTGGTTCGCACTACATCCGATATTACATCTTGCCATCGATGTTACATCTGCTACAGCATTGCCTCAGTTCCTATGCCTAAGTTATTCCATTATCTGTGATACCGATTACCTGAGTCTATAACCAACGGCCACTAACTATACCATCTTGCGTGCTGAATAAAAGACTTATTTTATTTTACAATCTGTTTTTTGGGTCACGCCTTCGGGCCTATGCTCTAGTACACCACATCCTGGTTAATGTACAAGAACTTAATCAAAGCTCCCAGGTTCACATACCATTCTGCCCCTACGCCTGAGATCTCTACTGTTCCGAGTCAGACCTCAGGTGTGACACCCAGCATAGTGAGAGGGAGAAGCCCTTGCCTCTGGTGTCTCCTGCGTTCCCTGTCACTCAGGCTGGGTGTCGGGCAGCTCATACTCATCAGACTCCTCCCGTTATTCTGGGCATGAGACCCTATCTCACTTCAGGCAAAGATCTCACTTTCCCTGCTGGACACCCCGAGTGACCAGGGAGCCAGAACAGGCGTCTCCTCCTCCAGCCTCCGTCTCCGCAACCCATCTACTCTCCAGCCGCCGTCAGTGTGAGTGGCACCCCCTGGCAACCATCAGTGCAAAGCAGCAGAGGGTTAGTAGGCCTGCAGTGAGGGTGAGAGGGTCACCTGCAGAGGGGTCAGGAGGCCTGTTGGGGGTGATAAGGTATTTTATCGTTAATGATACATGCACATAAGACGCAACAACCCTTAGTAAATATGAAAGCTAATAATCTATAATTAGAAAGTGACCTTCAATAATACATTTAAGAAAGTGTCATATTAAAATGGTCTATTGTACATATGCGATTTAGCAAAAGTTTTATTGCACACAGTAGACATGCATATAGTAATTAAGAGACTCATACTGTATACAACAGGCACATATTAAATAAATAGAGTTCAGGGGAGATAAGTCCCAGATGCCTACCACAGGGAAGCGGTCAGGTCACTGGTGCTCGAAATACCAACGCATAATCCCGACACATGGCAAAATCCTGGCGCCAGAACTCTGACATCAATTTGAATACTGCCACCGGCATCTCGACCGCCAGCAGGGTTATAGGGTCACCAGCAGATGAGTGAGAGGGTCATTGGCAGATGGGTGAGTCAGTCAGGAAGGGAGTGATACGATCACCAACAGTTAGGACTTATGGGGAGGGGGGTGACAAATTACTACCTGCCCCAGGTGACAAAAATCCTAGTTTTGGCCCTGCAGTAACTATCAGTTACTCTAAAATAAAACACTTTATACTATCCACAAACCTAGCCCCCATAACAAAATGCTAACTCACTACTTTTCCCCACTGAATAGGCACCCTGGGGTTGGCAGGTGTCTAAGTGGTTGGAAGAGGTATCACAGATGTTCGGTAGCTAGATGAGAGACCCTTTCCCTAAGATGTTTTCCCCCATACCTTGTTCATTATATCTGGTGCAGAAAGGTAGAATAGATTGATACACAACAGTTATTCAATGACAGCAAACTCCAACAGAAAGTTTCTTTATTAGGCCGCAAAGACTTCTGGATTAAAGATTGTAATTAATTATATGGCAAGGATTGTATAATCACAATAATGAAAATGGAAGAAAACTATTACAAAGATTGAAGATTACAAGAAAATCAAATTTAGCTACAGCTCAAAATACACTGGGACATTCAATAATTCAAAGGTTTCTATCAATCTAATCACAGATATATGCATATTCCGAGAAAAATTATACAACAAGCAAAACAGTGCAGAAGGTGATTAAGAATACAATTTTCAATATAAATAGTTACTTTTCTAAATATCCCTAATACTCAAAAATGTCCCAATCTTCACTGGCAATATACGTTGGAGCTTATGGATCTTACAGTGCCACAGCATTGCATTGGGTGCTGTGGTGTAACTGGACTTGTTGCACAAGGGATGGAGATCCTACAGTGCCACAGTATTGCAATGGGGTTGTGGTGTAACTGCACTTTTAGATGTAAGATTGATCCTGTGTTTAAGTTAGTAAATGTCACTGTATTCCAATGTTACAGAAGGATGTAGGTAACGAAGGTGTCAAAGAATCTCTAACAAGCAACTGTCTCTGTAGTAATTATCTCTTGAAACTAATAACTCAGTCTTACACTCCCTAGAACACCTTGATGTAGCTACAAAATTCTCCCCACAAGTAATGCCTCTGTAATGGTTAAAACTGTGATTAAACATTCATATATTTAAAGGGATATACACAACTTTCTCCAAGGTGCCACACTTACAGTATCTATTAGCATATTCTTGCACTTGTGAATTTTGGGAAGGTGATAATAAGTAGGGATAACAGGGTGTAATACCAGGCCGGTATAATTATATTTATCATCGGATGGTGGGCTGTTAGAAGTTGCATTCAAAAGTTCCAGTTTCTAAATTCTATAATCTGACTGTCATATTTTGAAGCCCATAACTGATAAAAAATGGTTCTACTAATAACTACTTGAGGACATTGGTGTATCTATAATGGGTGCAGGGTGTGTGGTGCTTTTTCCTGCTGATGCAGCTTCACCTGCTGCTACAGCCACTCCATGTGGTAGTGGCACACTGTGCATTCCATTGGCGACAAGTGATGTAGGTTGTGCATACCGGCGGTGCCAGAGATGTTGGTTTGTGATTGCCTGATTATGTACATATACACCATGTGGTAAACAGCCCACACAATTTTTACATTTGGTACAAGCATGTCTTTGTGTGTCTTGGTTGTCCAAAACATAAGATAAAAAATGGATTTAAAATAAATAAATAAATAAATAAATCATTATCTACTTGATCAGGAAACAGGCATCATTGGGTCCCCTTGTCATTATGTTGACCAGCACACAAGTGCGCTTGGCAAGGGGATCAATTCCCAGGATGGTTAGGCCTGTATAAAATGTGCTGACTAATACTGGGCCTAATCCAGGCACTCTAGAATTGTGGGTTTTTGGATAATGTGTAAAATGTATTAAAGCATTAATTTGGATTATGGAATTCTACACACCAGCATTCCCTGCCAGCTACAGCCCGCTATAACTACAATTCCATGCACGCACGATGAATAAAAATAATCCGGTATTAAATACAAACAGGGTTTAAGAAACAAACAAAACTTGGATAACTTTTATATGACTACACGATGCAAGAAAGGGGGCGGTGGGTCAGGTATCCAAAAACAGGTGCTGCCCTGCCAGAAGACAGTTGGGAGGTGTGTGCTTGCAGTCATGCTCTCATAGCGATTGGCATGCTGCTGCTTGTAGTTTCACATACACAATTATTATTTTAATGACTCTTACACAATATCCTGACCCCAACTTTCCCAGAACTGTAGGGATAATTCTATGCATGGCTAGAATTCCCTGGGGCAGAACCGGAACTAGAAATTTTTATGCCCTGTGCCAGAAAGAGAATTGGTTCCCCTTCCCCATATAATGAAAGTAGAGACAGTGCGTGCAGCAAAAATATAGGGACATGGCTTTATGGGGAAGGGCACGGCCACAGAATAGTACCAATTCACATTATACCACATGATAGTGTCCATTAGTCACATTACACCACACAGTAGTACCCCTCATACACATTACGCCACAATAGAGCCACTTACACATGTTATGCCACAGAAGAGCCCCTTACACACATTGGGGGTTATTCAGAGTTGTTATCAAACCATAAAACTTAGCAACTGGTCAAAACCATGTTGCACTGCAGATGGAGCAGTTGTAACATGTGCAGAGAGAGTTAGATTTGGGTGGGTTATATTGTTTTTGTATAGGGTAAATACTGGCTGCTTTATTTTTAGACTGCAATTTAGATTTCAGTTTGAGCACACCCCACCCAAATCTAACTTTCTCTGCACATGTTACATCTGTCCCACCTGCAGTGCAACATGGTTTGGCCCAAATGCTAACTTTTTGGTTTGCCAGCAACTCTAAATAACCCCCATTATGCCAGCCCCTTATGCTTTACTCCTCCTCCTAATCATTGTTCTCTCTCCCTCCCCCACCCCTCCTCCTGGAGCAGCTATGCTGCTGCTTACTTTGTTGCATCCGACAGCATCCCGGGAAGGTGATGCATCCTTGGAGTAGGGAGGCAGCCTGGTAGGGGGAGTGGCAGCGCAAACAGGATTT
This sequence comes from Pseudophryne corroboree, assembly GCF_028390025.1. Classification (NCBI taxonomy): domain Eukaryota; kingdom Metazoa; phylum Chordata; class Amphibia; order Anura; family Myobatrachidae; genus Pseudophryne; species Pseudophryne corroboree. Next base: position 302,380,343 of record NC_086449.1, on the reverse strand, counting down.
TGAAAGTGTGGTTTCCAAATACTTGGTTACAGACCCAATGGTAGAAAAAAAAACAATAGCCACATCAGCACTACTTGCGGCTCTGAATCAGTCCCAGAAAGAAAACGCTGGTAAAAGACTGGAGGTATCGGACTCTGCCATATCCAGCTCATCTCTCTGTGCACCTGTCGGCAGATCGTACCTTGAACATCTCCACACTGCGCACTCCATTCACCATCTATGCATGAATGCATTCTAAATGACAAATGAGTCTGATAAGATCCTGATAAGCCCCTCATCCTAAAATATTATATGATGAACGGCGAGGCATTTGGTGTTATGCAAGTATAGTTTTGTGTGTTCCTCATGGCGTGAACTTTGCCTTGAAGTGACACACACACACACACACACACACACACACACACACTCACATTATTAAACAATGAGAAAAGGTCAGAAAGCATATATAAATAAACAACCGTCACACACTGCTACCAAACACACACGCATTGCTGACACACACACACACACACACACACACACACACTGCTGTAAAACACACACACTTTGCTGACACACACACAGTGCTGCACAACACACACACACACACACACTGCTGTCAAACATATACATGATGCTCCCATCAGGTAATATCATGTGTATCATGCCCCCCTCTGTGCGGCACCACCACGCTACACCACACATAAAATGCAGCTTGATGCATGCGGTTACCGGCAATCAGAAAGGAATGAGGAAGTGAGTACATCGCAAGCTCTCCGATTCCCTCCATTGAGAACAGCATTTCTGCCTGCCCTCTCTGCCCTGAGGAGGAAATAAGAAGCAGCTGCATGCGCCTATGAAAGGAGCAGCACCACGTTGTCTCTCTGAAGGAGGCGCTGAGTAGCTGTGTAATGCATATAACAGAAGCGGAGCTGGGTGCACCTCACCGCAGGCAGTGCTGTAGCTAGCGGCGGTGGTTGTGGGGCTGCCGGGAATGAAAGGAGACAATAGTGGATGTGGCCCTGCAGGTGCTGTCAGCGGTTCTCCACCCACAGAGCATATATGCGCTGTGTGTCAGGCTCTGCCAGCCCTACCCTAATTACGGCCCTGACCTGGGGGTATGGGCAGATGTTTCTTTTGGAGGCTAGGTTTTCTTAAGAAATTCAGCAGTGTGCTAACCAGGCTGGCTAACATTAGACCATAGGCAGGGTTGGACTGGCCCACAGGTGTACAGGGGAAACCACCGGTGGGCCCCACTGCCTGGGGGCCCACCTCCTCCTCTATGGATCAGGTACCGACCGTGCACTTGAATTGTACATTATACTTATTATCTACAGTGCATTGCAGTTATTAATCTGGTACATTATCATGCATGCACTAGCAGTATTTACTATATATAAATTTATCATGGGGCCCAGACCATGTTAGCCAAGCCTCTGTGGCAGCTGGCCACACCCCTGAGCATGGGCCTTTATCTCTGCATTCCCCCAGTGGGCCCTCCATGTCCCAGTCCGACACTGACCATAGGTTCTCAACTTCAGTCCTCAGGTGCATGTCTTCCAGGTCTCCTCACAGACAGAATCACAAGTGAAATAATTAGCTCTACCTATGGATCTTTTAAATGTGTCAGTGAATAATGAGTACACCTGTGTACCTGCTGGGTTACCTGGAAAGCGTGAACTGTTTGGGGTCCCAAGGACCAAGTTTGAGAACCGCTGCATTAGACAGCGTGACCCCACGCTGTGGGTCTCACTATTATAGTCTGAGCAGATCAAACTTGTATAACCTGATTCCAGGTGAGGCTTTTGTCTGGGGGTATCATGCAGTGACCAGCCCAGGTTATATGCACTTACACCGTTGGCTGCATGTTGTACATCAGTTGTATTTATCTATTTTTCCACTAATGAGGATTCTTGCTGATAGTTATATCGTTAAGATAACAACAGATGTTATATCATACAAGATAACAACAGATGTATGCTTTACATACCTGTAACAGGCTTTCCATCTTGATTTCCAGTTACTTGAAGTGATTGGTTATTTGCAATTTCCCATTTATGTCCACCATTTTTCCATAAATATATGATGCATAAGTAGTGTCCATTGTCAATGGCTGCAATGCTTGAAATAGTCAGATTAAGGTATTGAGGCTTATCAAAGTAGTTTGATGAACTGGAAAAATTTACCCTTTCTCGAATGTCTGCAGTAGGATAGCAGAGCTTATTGAATGCAGCGGTAAAGTTATTCTCTATGTTTCTGTCCATTTCAGCTGAGAGTAAACACTGTATACGTTTAGGATACACAGCTATCCAGAATAAAATGAATGAGCTTGTTATATTAATCTGACAGGAGAAATTGACATTTTGACCAATTCCTTTTATAATATTTTTGTCATTTTCATTTGCCTTATGTTCTGGTTTGTCTGCAAATAATAAAGGAAAGGTGACAAAAATTAGATCCAATAAACGAAAAACAAAGTTGGGATTGCTGACCTGTAACATTAGATAAAGTTTTACTCCACTGGTATAACCAATTTTTGACGGGATGGGGTGTCAAAGATTCAAAAATCAGAATCAGAATCAGAATCAGCTTTATTGGCCAGGTGTACTCACGTACACTAGGAATTCTTTGTGGTACAATGCATCGCCAAGCAGCAACATGAAGTGGGAATACATAGCATACGAAGGGGGAAGAACATAGCATACATTACACACATTACACGTATGAGTTGATACTGCACATTGCAACTGTACAATAGACTCAACATATTAGACATATTATACATGTAGGACTAAACACAAAGGCTGCTTGGCAGAGCAGCACCGAGGCAGCCATCCGCGGCGCCAACTAGAACTCAAACAATGCACATAATACAGAAGATTTAAGTATTACATCAAAAGATAAACCACACAGACAATAAAAATAGGTGCCTGCCGCCCAGATAATGTAATAATCAAATATTACATGTAAACAAAAGTAGTTGCATCCTTTTCTACCATTATTATGATGAATTTGTGCCCATCCCTGTGATGCTGGGCATAGTCTCTCAGACAAAATGCCTGACAACCTAAAAGCTATCAGATATCGTGGCTACGATAACCTCTGTCTCACTTTTAGCGATGCGCACAGCATCTATTCATAGTAAAGGGGAGGAGCCTGGGGACAGCCCAGCATCTCAAGGAGTGCTGGACATTCCCCCACAATGATGTAAACGAAGGTTTGCCACAAAGCTCCACCCCTTTTCCGGAGTCCTGTTTTCTATTAAGGTAATGTTGGGAGGTATGCGATGGGCCTGATTCAGATGTGGTTGGAGTTGCTATTGCTGCTGCTTGCATGAAAGCAGCAGCAATAGCACTTGTATGTTAATATAACAGGCGTTATGCCTACAGGCATAAAAAGAGGTTTTGGCGTCCAGGGCAATTTTAAAAAAGAACCTCCCCCACCCCCCTCTCGCAAAAAAAAAAGGAAAAAAATCCTACCTGGAGATAGACTTTGGGCACTAGAAGAACCTAGTGCTGTCTCAGAGTCTAGTGCACATGTGCGATACTCCGGGAATATGGCCGCTGCGCCATTTTCCCAGTGGTTTCTGCAGCTCTGCTGCCGCCAATGTGGGACTTCAAAGTAAGTATTACAAGACTGAGTGCAGTGTGTGCCCCCTAGACTCAGGGGCCCATGGGCACCACACACTGCTACCAGCTCCCCCCTCTGCAATGGCAACCAGGGCAAAGTGCCCCACATGCACCCCCCTTGTTATGCCACTGGTCATGCCTCCTTCTTGTATTAGTGATCAGAGCTGCATCCTAGGACACAGCATCAGAGCACCTGTGACTACCCAAGATGCCTACACCAATACTGCATTATGCTTAAGGTGCATACACATGATGAGATATTGACTATCTTCGAATTTGACTGTGCGATTTCCTCTGAACTCCCCGGAGCCCTGAACCACCAATATTGACTAATTTTGACTATACTATGTACTACATTGTACACAATATAGTCAAGAATGACTTGCCTGCACAGTCTATCGTTTCTTGCGATACTGACCCCACGGGAGTGTGCATCGGTATCGCAAGCTGTATACACACGGTGCGATTTACACTAACTTTCCTTACGATTTTGACTATATAGTCAAAATCGTAAGGTTACATCGCACTGTGTGTATGCACCTTAACTGTGTCCCCAAGATTATTTTTTTATGTCAATGTGGCTTGTCTGTTGCTGCATTACTTAAATCTTCTATATTACTGTATGTGCATTGTTTTTTATGTCTATTAAGTGCCTTGAGTCCTGTTGGAGAAAGTGCTCTATATAAATAAAATTCTTCTTATTATTATTATTATTATTATTATTATTATTATTATTATTATTATTATTATTATTATTATTATTACATCTACCAGCTGCATGACCCATGGAGTTGTGCAAGCTGGTCGCTGCAGGACCTACCAAGATTCCAGGAAAACGCCTCTGTTTTGGGAAACAGAGGTCATTGCCACCCCCTTCCCAACCCCAAACTGCAACAGACTGTCATCACTGACAGTCTGATGCCATACTATGTGCTATGTAACAGTCTGGGTCCAGCGCATGCACAAAGTACTGAACATCGGTACTTTGCGGCATGTGCAGCAAAAAGCATAGGGACCTGAATCAGGCTCAATATCTGCTTTTCTCCCCTTGGGCAGAGACATTTCCCCATTCCTCCTCTCTCTATAACCATCGTTATCAAAAAAATTAAATCAGCAGCAAGTACAGCAGTCTTAGTTGGTAAAGCGGTCCAGGTAATAAGTGGTGTGGGAATATCTTAGGAACATATATTAGTCACTGGGGAACCAAGAGCTGAAAGCAAATATCACCACCACTGCTTCTTTGTATGTAGTAGTTGTGCGATAGTATGCAAAAGATCCTTGTATAAAAAGATACCCACTGCCTCTTTTTCTGATGCGCCGCCTGCGTCTAATGATGCAGCATCAGATCAACATCGTGACCATCGGTCCCAGCACCGGAAATCTGAAAAACCCTCAGTTTAAACTAGATTTGCTGCAGGGGCCAATGAAACTGTGTTCGAGGATGCAAACACCCCCCCCCCATTTTCTGGAACGCACCCCATCACTGCCCCGAAATGCCTGAAGCTAATAGGGCCCTGTTCAGTCTGTGTATTGCCTATTACCAAAGTCGTAGACCTCATTACTCAACATGAAGAAAAGTTATATCAGACCACCAAGTTTCCGACCAAGCCTCACAAACCCTATTCCAGCTACAATACCTAGGCCGGATCAACAGCCAAACACATCTGTGATAACTTCAGTCTGCAACTCTGCACTGGGGAAGAATTAATCACAGCTCATCCTTATATGTCCTCACCCTCATCTCTCCTTAAGGCTCCTCCTTCACCTGATTACTTGAGTCATCAGTAATATAGGCAAGTCTTTCCCGTGAGTGCCTCTGCCCTTTGCCTCCCTAAGTGTGCCTGTGACCCCCCTCCTTAGAAGTGCCTTTGCCTCCTACCTCATCATGTGCACCTGTCATCTCCCCTCCCCATATGTGCCTGAGTGCCTCTGCTGTGTCTCCCCAAGTGTGTCTCTGACCTCCATCCCCATGAGTGCCTCTGCCGCCTCCCCATATGTACCTCTGCTCCCTGCCTCACCAAGCATGCCTCTGCCCCTCTCCTCATGAGTGCCTCTGACCTTCCTCCTCATGAGTGTCTCTGTCTCCTACCTCCCCATGTGCACCTATCATCTTCCTTTCCCATATGTGCCTCTGACCCCCCTCCCCATGAGTGCCTTTGCCTTCTACCTCCTCATGTGTGCCTTTGATCTCCCATACCCATATGTGTCTCTTGCCTCCCTCAAGTGTGACTCTGGCCCACCTCCCCATGGGTACTCCTGGACTCTTCCTCCCCTTGTGATCCTCCGACCCCCTTCCCTCAATATGCTCCTCTGACCGCCTTTTCCCATGTGTACCTCTGACAACCTCTCCCTATCTGTAACTCTGCACTGGCCACTATACCTGCTGTGCCTTTGTCCCCTCCCTAAGGTCAGTGGCTACTGATCAGAAGTAGCATCGATGAAAGGCGACAAGACCTTGGGGGTCATTCTGACCCGTTCGCTCGCTGCGCTGGTCGGGAGCTACTCTGGAAGTGCAAAGGCATCGCCGCAGTGCAATGCCTTTGTATTTCTGCGGGGGGGGGGGGGTGGCGGCACTGACCGCCCGCATGTCAGTGGGAATGATCGTAGTCGTGCTAAATTTAGCACAGCTACGATCATCTCGGAATGAGGGCCCATGTTCAAAACTGCATAATTGAACCTAAAGATCAGAATCTGCTTTACTGGCCAGGTGTACTCACGTACACTAGGACTTTTTTGCAGTACAATGCATCGGCAAGCAGTAATATGAAGGGGGAATACATAGCATAAGAAGGGGGGAAACGTAGTATACATTACAAACATTACACATATGAGTTCATACTGCGCATTGCAACTGTACTATAGACTCTACATATTAGACACATTATACGTGTTAGACTTTTTATATATTATATAAAGATGGCAGGTATGGACAATTTTCCTTTTAATAATGATTAAAGAAATTAAGCAGAAGGGACCAAGTTTAAGGAGCTGTGTGTTTTCAGCAAATTTGCTGCTAAATTTAAAGCATTGGGGGCCCTACAAATTTTGCTATGGGGCCCACAAAGTTCTAGTTACCCACTGCCTGTATCTCTACATAGTATAAGATGAAGTCCCCGCTAGGCGTCTGTCTGTTAGTTCAGGCTAATCTTGAGAACCACTGGACGGATTTTGATACAGTTTTTACAATTCTATAGATCATTTGGGATGCCGGAGCTGTGAATGCCAGTGGTCAGGTGCCCAACACCGGAATCCCGACACCACTGGATGACACGCCAGAGAGAGGGGTTAGCCGTAGCCGCCACTCCCTGTGTCCTTAGCCCCAGACGCCATCCCCTGGGATTAGCCATAGCCAACACCCCCTGTGTCCTTAGCCCTTGTCACTACCCTAGGAAGGTAAGGGTTAGGGTAGGGGGCAGGGGAGGGGTAAATTAATTACCCCGTCCCCTGTTGGCATTCTAAAAGTCAGGATGCTGTGGTAGGTCATGTGGCTGTCAGTAATGCGTATCGTACCGGAGCATTTGTCAAGGAAGGTTTAGCTGTATGAAACATCAGTTCCCGTGCAGAGCCAGGGCACATCGCTGTATATATATTGATATGTATTAAATGGATTTTCTCTATCTGCAGCATGCTAGCGCTAAGTGCGGATGAGAATATAGTGCTGCCATTGGCACCTATGGCAATGCTAATTGTCCCAGGTGTTACTGGGTGTCTTCTCCAGCTCCAGGCTTCATGACCTGCAACTGCCAATAAATGTTTCTCCTAACTGAAAAAGCAGGAAGTAAGCTCTATCACTTTAGCCAGCAGCACAGGACGGGACTCGGGAGAGAGGTGTGTACACTAGAGATGAGCTGGTGCGGTTCTCTGAGAACTGAACCCACCCAAACATAGGCGATCCGGGGCCATCCGAGCCTGCCTGGCGCCAGTCCCATTGAATTCAATGGGCTGACCACCGATTGGCTGAGAGAGCCATCTGTCACGGGTCTCAGCCAATCAGCATGTCCCCATACACTTCAATCGGGAAAGATGCACTGATGACACTGCTACTGGTGCTGTCAACACAGCCGCCCGCACTGTCGGCACCCCCACACCTCCGGCGCTCCTGCACTGAGGACACCGCCAGCACTCCTGCACTGCTGACACAGCCAGCACCTCCACACAGAGGAAACAGCCTGCACCTCCTCACTGGCAACACAGCCAGCACCCCCGCACAAAGGACACCAGCGGCACCCTTCCACTGTCAACACCACTGTACAGAGGACATCACTGACACCTCCACACTGCCAACACCACCGGCATCCCAACTTTGCAGACACCGCCAGCACCCACACATTGGACACAGTCAGCATCCCCACACTGCTGATGCAGGCAACACCCCTGCACAGAGGACACTACCAGCACCTCCGCACAAAGGACACCGCCGGCAGCCTCGCACTGCTGACACACCCGCAAAGAGGACACCACCTGCACTATCGACACTGCATCATCCTCACAGACCCCACCAGGGGCATTTATCATCAGGGGCCCCCCTACTGTCACAATAAGGGCCCTATTGGTGTATCCAACCCACACTGTATCCAATCTGACTGTAACCGGCACTGCGATTTTTGCAGTCCTGCATTCAGATAGTCGCCACCTACAGGGAGAGTGTATTTTCACTGTGCAAGTGTGCGAACGCATGTAAAAATGCAGAGAAAAGGAATTATCCAAGGGTGATTCACTCATACGCTAGATGGGGAGGTTCAGCACAGCAGCTGATTATGAGGTTGGTCAGACCTCTAACAGATAAACAAGTAAAACAAATTATTCAGCGCTAGAAAATGGTCATAGATGAGATGAGATGATCAGTAAAAAACACATAATTTATTGAATTATTTAAAAAACTAATTTGGCAGCCTAAATAAAATAGATTAAATTAATATTAAAAAGTACATGAATAAACGTTCATGGCTTGAATTGTTGCTCCAAAGAAAAATGGAAAGAACTATTAATTGGGTACTATGACCTGTTCCAATTGTAACGTTCCCTTTAGTCCTCCTTGGACCTCGACATATATTGTATTGGAAAATGGTTATATCAGGGTCACTCTCACGATAGCTGTGATCTTGTGAGAGTGACCCTGATTCATTGGAGAAAGGATTTTTCACAGCACCTAATCCCAATCTATATGTTGATATTATTGTGGTGAAGACATTTTGATATCTTATAAAGTGAATACCGAATACACATTGTGGATGTGATACACTGAGAATTACAACTATTGGTAATCCTTTCTGTTATAGAAAATTTGATGTTAACCCCTGATGAAGTCCTAACGGACGAAACGCGTTGGGTTTCTTCGATTTGGTTATTAGAGCATACATCATCTGGTTGGAGATTCATCCTTTCTAATTTCAAGCACAAAATCACCAGATTGTAATTCCTCAGACGAACATGAAAGCAATATATGTCTATATGATTGATGTATAATCCTGAAAAAGGTTTTATATATTTGCGTCAAAGACGTATGTGACAATGTTATGAATTTCATTGTTAATTTTATGTGAAAAAAAATCCTTTTAAAAATTGTATTGTGAATTGCAAGGCAGTACAGCTCCCTGAGGAAGGGGATAATCCCCCGAAACGTTACCATTAAATTGGCCCAGTGGGGTCTTTTTTGCACTTAACTTGCCTGGTGAAAGTCTCTGAGTGCCGCCCATACAAAGGAGATTATATATATATATATATATATATATAAAGAGATATATATATACATATATATATATATATATATATATATATATATATAAAGAGATATATATATACATATATATATATATATATATATATATATATATATATATAAAGAGATATATATACAGTATATAAATTATATATAGGAATTAAAATACCTACCAGCAATTCCTTTTCTCGTAGTCCGAAGTGGATACTGGGGAACTGTACTTTAGTACCGGGGGGTATAGATCGGGTGCACTGGAGCCTGGCACTTTAAAACCTTTAGTGTGTGTATGTGTGTGCTGGCTCCTCCCTCTATGCCCCTCCTACCAGACTCAGTCTAGGAAAACTATGCCCGAGGAGACGGACATACCATGAGAGAATAAACATATACAATAGCGGTGAGGCAACAAGCCAATACACAACCAAATGAAACCACAAACAAACGAACAGGAGCGCTAACCGAACAGAGGATAGCGACAACCAGCATTAAAAGAACAGCAAAGCTAATCCAACATAGTAAAGGGGACACAACTGCGGCCCAACCAACACTTACATCCAGTAATCAGGATATGAAGCACTGAGGCGGGCGCCCAGTATCCACTACGGACTACGAGAAAAGGAATTACCGGTACTGTAGGTATTAAATTCCTATTTTCTCTTACGTCCTAGTGGATACGGGGGTACTGTACTTTAGTACCGTGGGGAAGTCCCATAGCTCCCAAAACGGGTGGGAGAGTGCTGAGACCTCTGCAAAACCACCTGACCAAACTGAAGGTCCTCCTTGGTCAATTTCACAAATGTGTTCGAACCAGACCAAGTAGCAGCTCGGCACAACTGTAAAGCCGAAACACCCCAGGCAGCTGCCCAGGAAGAACCCACCAACCTTGTCGAGTGGGCCTGAATAGACGTCGGCAAGACAGAGCCGCAGAAGTATAGGCCTGTTGAATAGTCAACCTGAGCCATCGAGCAATAGATTGCTTAGAAGCCAGCCGACCAATTTTGGTGGCCTCATAAAGGACAAACAGCAAGTCAGATTTCCGATGACGAGCTGTCCTTTTGACATAAATCCTCAGAGCCCTCACCACAACCAAGCCGATTGTAGTTCCAGTTTTGACCAGAACTAAAGCAAAAAGGAGGAGCGCGAAAGGGCAGCCCTGCCTAGACCCTCTTTGAATCAAGATGGGGCAAAAAAGGTAAAAATATGGAATGCCTCACGAATTTGCATGTCATCCTTGCGCAGGGGCCATGCTAATCTTCTCTGTATCGTTCCAATTTTAGTATATGTGCTGCCGAAGCAAGCACTAGATATAGTTTATCAAACATCCATAAGGGATACTGGGGTTCACTTAATACAATGGGGTATAGAAGGGGTCCAAAGGAGCCGGGGCACTTTAAATTTCTTCAACTGGGTGTGCTGGCTCCTTCCCTCTATGCCCCTTCATACAGCCAGTTTAGAAGAATTTGCTCTCAGGAGAGGATGCACACTCTGGAGCTCCCAGAGGATTTTTTATTTTTTAAATCAAGTATTTTTTTTATTGATTTTTCAAAAACAATACAAAACAGACAAACAAATAAAGACATTAAAATAAAAGAGAACTTTGCATTTCTTGAGGGGAAACATCAGCAATAGATCTCAGACACAGGTGGACAACAGTAAAACATTTTACCATACAATTAGGGAGGCCAATCCCGGCCGTTTTTTCAATCCCGGGTTTCGGGATTGAAAAACGCTCAATCCCGGGATTCCCAGGATCCCGGGATTGCAGTAGGGATCAGAGAAGGGAAGTAGAGAATGGTGTAGGGAGCAGCGCTGGAGGGAGGGTGTAGGTAGTGGCGCGGGAGGGTTGGTGTAGATAGCGGCGCGGAAGGGAGGGAGGGTGTAGGTAGCGGCGCAGGAGGTAGGGCTGGTGTAGGTAGCGGCGCGGAAGGGAGGCTGTTAGAGAGCACTGCACGGAGGGAGGGTGGGTGTAAGTAATACTACTTACTATTAGGTCGGCGGCAGCCATGGACACACTGAACGCGGCGGCACTTCAAATGAAGCACCGGCCGCCAGCCAACCAGAGCTGGCGGACCGGCAGCCAATCAGGGAATCGGCCGCAGCAGTCACTCCTGATTGGCTGCCGCTGCTGCGGCAGCTTCCCTGATTAGCTGCCGGTCCACCAGCTCTGATTGGCTGGTGGCCGGCGCTACATTTGGAGTGCCACCACGTTCAGCGTGTGTCCATGGCTGCCGCCCACCTAATAGTAAGTAGTATTACTTACACCCACCCTCCCGCACATGCGCAATGTAATCTTGTGAATCCCGGGATTGGAGGCTCCAATCCCGGGATTCAAATCCTGGCATTTTTGGGCCCAAATCCCGGGATCCTGCCGATCCCGGGATTGGCCTGGCAGGATCCCGGGATTGGCCTCCCTACATACAATCCAACATATAGGGGGAGATTCAAATGTTTGAAAAGTCGGTTGGGTGTCTGTTTTTTCCTGTCTATTAGATAGGAAAAAACAGACTCCCAACTGACTTTTCAAACATTTGAATCTCCCCCATAGAGTTTAGGCAAACAGCAAGTAGCAGAGAGAATAGAGATCATCAGAATCTCCTATATAATTGCCCAGATCTGTCACTGTGACTGTGTGGATAACGCTGGGAGTGGCTAGGAGCTCTCATTGGGTTAGCAGCAGTTCTATCACACCCAGTCCACAGCTGATTGAGTGAGATACGCCCTCCCACACAGGTTACATCCAATGGGAGGCTCTGTCTTTTGGCTGCTGTGTGTTCCAACTTCCCAGAGCAGGATTAACAATGGGGCTGATGGAGCTGCAGCTCTAGCTCCACACCCCAAAATAGGCCCACTGCATCTGCAGCAACATACCCTCCAACAATTTACACATAAACATCGGGACAAATTCGAAAAGGGGGCGTGGCCACGGGTACAGTGGCGTGGCCACGACCCTTTTCCTATACTTTCAATGGAAGTTTGGACAGCCAAAAATCAGAACAGACCATACTTACCTACTCTCCCGGAAGCTGCGGGAGGCTCCCGTTTTTTGGGGTAGCCCCCCGCACCCCCGGAAGAGTGGGCAGGTCTCCCGAATCCTGCTCGCACCCTAGTGATGCGAGCAGGATGGAGAGATAACCTCCGTCGGGTGGAGAAGGGGTTAAAATGATGCTAATCGCGTCATTTTAGCCCCGCCCCCTTCCCATGGACCCCCGAATCGCGGCATTTCCCACTGCGGGGGCGGGGCTTAGTGGTGTCACAGCCCCGCCCCCCGAAGGCACCAGCAGCGTCTCCTCTCCGGGCTTCTCCCGGAGAGGAGAAAAACAATGTAGGTAAGTATGGTATAGACTAGGGGTGGGCAACGTGCGGCCCGCGGGCCGGATCCGGCCCGCGAACCGATTCTACCTGGCCCCGCTGTCTCACACCAGTGTGCAATGACAAGCGGCCCGACTGGCTGAGCCACTCGTCATTGCGCTACATAGCTCCCAGACACGGCGCCGCAGAGGAAATCCCGGTCACGTCACAGGGTCTGCTGACCGGGATTTCCACTGTGACGTCAGGCGCTGGGCGTCACGGGGGCGGGGCCATGGCAGGAGTGGGCAGCAGCCGCAGCGACTCGGTGCAGCACAGCGTGCAGCGGGAATCTGGCAGCAGGCAGCGGATCATCTGGGCAGCGGATCTGCCACTGTGTAAAAAAGGTAATGGGGACTGTGGATAAGTTTAAGAGACTGCTTTATTGGTTCGGGGGGGGGGGGGGGGGGAGGAGGAGGGGGAGAGAGGAGAGGGAGGGAGATTAGGGACTGCCATACGGGTTTAGGGGAGGGGGGTGAAGAGGTGTTGGGACTGCTATATGGGTCGGGGGGAGGGGGGTAGAGACTGCTATATGGGGCGTGGGGGGGGGGGGGGGGGGGGGGAGCTAGTAACTGTGCCCAGGGAGAGACAGGAGCTGTGAATACCAGCATTACACAGGATGCTGTTTGTTTTCAGCACTGTTTTTTATTTATTTATTTATTTATTATATGTGTTTTTTTAGACATTTTGTATTTGCCTGTAAAAAAACTACGTATGTAATGTATATTGTGGTGTATGTTTTATATATATATATATATATACACTATGTTTTTATAGTTATATACATATCTATGGGCCTAATTCAGACCTGATCGCTAGCAGGCAATTTTTGCACTGCTGCGATCAGGTAGTCACCACCTACAGGGGGTGGGGGTAATCGCTGTGCACGGGTGTGATCACATCTGCAGAGAGCTGCACAAACAGAAGTTTGTGCAGTTTCTGCACAGCTCAGGACTTACTCTTCCGGTGCGATGATCGGGACCGGAGCTGACGTCAGAAACCCTCCCTCCAAACGCCTGGTCCCTCCTTCATTTTTGCGGACACTCCTCTAAAACGGGCAATTGCCACCCACAAACGCCCTCTTCCTGTCAATCACTGTGCGATCGCTTTGTTCGTACCATCCCGTCGCTGCCCGACGCTGCAGACCGACGCGCCTGCACATTGCGGTGCATGCGCAGTTCAGACCCGATTTTACAAGATATTTTGTGTGTGGCCCTCGACTATTCACTGGAAGTGTTAAGCGGCCCCCCAGCTGAAATAATTGCCCACCCCTGGTATAGACCATAAAAAAAGGTACTGTACCTGCCAAAAAGGTACACTTGGAGGGTATGCCACTGCTGCATCTGCAGCAAGTCTCTGTGCTGTAGCGTCCTATGGGGGTCATTCTGACATGATCGTTTGCTGCAGTTCATCGCAGGTCAGAACTGCGCCGGCACCACAGTATGGCTGGCAGCCGACGGCTGTCGCTGCCTAGCGATCACCTCTGCCTGATTGACAGGCACAGGTGGTCGCTGGGCGGGAGGGGGGGCACGGCGGCGCTTGGCCACCGTTTTGTGGGCACGGGGTGGCCAACGCAGCCGTTGCGACCAGGGCACCGTTCGAGTAACTCCCTGCCAGCCACAGGAGCTGCGATCAGGTTGGAATGACCCCCTATGTCATGCTGCCAGTCAGCATGCTCCCTCCGGCATCAACAATCCCCACTCCCTAACCGCGGTGCAGGTGGAACAAAAGCTGCTGTGGCCACCGGCATAGATGTGTATGAAAGTGGCGCAGCGGAAGGCTTTCATAGCCCACCTGCGCTGCATACTCTCTGATCCCCGGAGCCTCCTTTGCGCGTGATGTCACAGAAGTGCCTCCCTGCCACAGCCGTGCACCGGTCTCCAGAGGCCCTGACTCCGCAAAACAGCACTTGGGCTGCAGGCCTAGAAGCCCAAAGATGGCTAATGTAACGGATAGAGTGGGTAATATCGCGGAGGGTAATGTCTGGACGCTGAATCAATGTAAAAGGTGACAGTGCTGTGCAGTGTAGTGGGTGTGCAGTGTCACTGACAATGCACAGCACTCTCACCTTTTACATTGATTCAGCGAATTAGTCAGTTCAGCCAGCCAGTCACTATTGTTAGCGTCGGTGTCCCAATGCGCCACATTACAGGGAAGTAGATGCACTAAATAAACTACAGCTCCCAGCAGCCCTTAGCGCCGAAGCATTCTGGTCCTTAGGGGTGCTGGAAGCTGTGGTTTATTGAGTTCATCTTCTTCCCTGTAATGCGGCGCGTTGGGACACTGGAGCTAAGAATAGTGACTGGCTGCTTGGCTGCTGTGCGACTCTCCGGGATAGCCACTGCCAAAGGAAGGACAGCAGCCTAGCTGCTTCCAGGAGGAGAAGCATTACCCGCCCCTCCCCCACTCGTAGTACCTCCGGGCCCCATCCGCGGCACCCGCACACACACCCTCCACCACCCATGGTGGCGCCGGACCCCTCCCCCACCCGCAGCACCACCACATCCACCCCTCCCCCACCTGCCGCACCACCGCACCTGCCCTTCCCCCACCTGCGGCACCCCCGCATCCGTGGTGGCTCCGGACCCCACCTGCGGCACCCGCCCCTCGCCCACCACACCAGCCCCTCCTTCACCCACGCCACCCACCACAACCACCCCTCCCCCACCCGCTGCACCCCCAGACACCCTCCCACATCCACGTCTCTCCTGCACCCGCCACTCCCCCAACCACAGCACCTACTAGGTGATTCATCAGGCCCTACGTGCGCTGTTCACGCCATTGCAAGGGGCTATGACCCCTTAACCATCGCACGCCCTTTGTCCGTGCAATATTTAACCACTCACACAATTATGACTGGAGGTAATACTCCATATAATACAAATATTGCACGCCTCAAGGGTATGCAAGGGTTAAGGGGGCGTAGCCCTTACAATGGTGTGAAGAGCGCCCGTAGGGCGCGATTAATCACCTAATAGTATATATGTATACAGAGAGGGTAGTTCAGTAAATGCAAGAGGCAAGGGACAAACAAGTAGCCAGTGTCCTACAATGGGGCTGGAGAATCAATGGAATATCTAGATTTCATCCATAGACCCCAGACCTTATCATATTTACCCGGACATTTGCGTTTAGCATACATAAAATGCTCATGAGAGAGCGTAGTGTTAACAAGTGCCATCCATGCAGGAAAGGCGGGAGGGTCCCACGCCATCAAGATACATGTGATACATACATATGCCAAAGTAAGGAGATTGGTAAGATACACTTTGAGAGGACCACTGAGAGAGTCCTCGAAATCCAGCCCAATTAAACATATGTGAGGGGTCAGAATAGGGAACTGAATATCCGTATCATGGATACAGTTCGTCACCTCCTCCCAATAAGCAGAAATATACGTGGACACAGCCAGAGCAGATGATAGAAGCCAGCATCCAAAGCCTTACATTTCGGACAAGCATTGGACAGTAATCCACCTATACGAAATAGCCTACTCCGAGTCCAATAAATTCTGTGCAGAATATAGAGCTGGATTTGATGGAATCTAGCATAGGCCGTAGTGATTCTAGGAGAGCCGAGCATACAATCGCAGTCCTCATTGTCGAGAGCACCCAGGTCAGGCACCCATTTATCTCTCAATGGTCCTAAGCCACCGCGCCCAGTGGAGGAGAGGAGAGAGGAATAGAGAGCTGACACAGTTCTACGTTCAGGCATGTTACGTATCAGCGCATGTATGGGTGAGTCAGAGAATTACGGAGGAGCATTACCCCACTGTGCAAATAAGGCATGTCTGAGCTGTAAGTAACGATAAAAATATTGTCTAGGAACAGCATATGTGATTGAGAAGTATTCAAACGTATGAAGGACACTGTCCTGATACAGTTGACCCACAGTTGAGATACCAAAAGAGGTCCACCCCAGGCCACTGTCCAACAATTGAACCTCAGGAAAAGCCATATTATGCCACAAAGGGGAGCAAGGGTCAACAGTATTGTCCCCCAACAATTTCTCCACTGCAAGCCAAACCCGCCTAGCCTTTTGTAATATAGGGGGAAGAGAGGAATCGAAGAGCGAGCCAGTAGGAATTGCAGCGGAGAAAACGCCAGGCCAGCCATATCCAGAAGGGCCACAGGAAGGTTACCATAATCCCCAGGAGAAACCCATTCTCCCAACTGAACTACCTGAGCAGCCACATAATAAAGGTACAAGTCCGGCAGGGACAAACCCCCCTCATGCCAAGGCATATATAATGTCTTAACAGCCTGCTTCCCGCCCATATATAAGAGGTAATGTGACAAGTAATCAGATGAAATTGGGAAAGGGGAATATAAAGTGGGGCATTTTGTAATATATATAAGAATTTTGGCTGAATAATCATTTTGACAAGGTTCACCCGACTCATAACAGATAGAGGGAGTTTCTGCCAAACACGTGACTTTTCTCGCAATCGCACAATTTGGGGAGTTAAGTTCATTGCAATAAAGTCAGCTAGAGAATGAGAAATCTGAATGCCTAAATACTTAAATTGGGAGCACCATTTCAAGGGAAAGTCATAAGTGGGGGGATGCAGGGTGGATGGAAGGAATAGGAACACCACCGACTTGTCCCAGTTAATGTGGATTCCTGAATAAAAGCCAAACTCCTCAACCAACTCAAGGAGCTGAGGCAAAGAATGAGACATATCAGACAGGAAGAGAATCATATCGTCAGCGTATCAGCCAATTTTTTCTTCACAGTGTACAACCTTAATACCCTTAATGGCAGAGTAGGCTCTAATTTTACATGCCTGGGGTTCTATGGCCAGCACAAAGAGCAAAGGGGACAAGGGGCAGCCCTGGTGCGTTCCCCTCTCCAGGGGGAAGGAGTTGCTAGTAAAGCCATTAACATTCACCCTAACAGCCGGGGAGGAGTATAAAAGTTTAACCCAAGCTATAAAATTCGGGCCCAAGCCAAACCTAGCCAATACTTCCCAAAGATAAATCTATTCCACGAAATCAAAGGCACGAGCAGCATTCAGGGAAACAATGACCACATCGTCCATCTCCTCACCAGCCAACTGCATATAAGTAGAAAGACGGCATAAATTAAGGGCAGTAGATCTGCCTGGCATAAAACCAGTTTGGTCCCTGTGCACTATTTCAAGTACCACAGTATTAAGACGAAGAACCAGCAATTCCGCCAGTATTTTAATATCAGTAGAAAGTAAGGAGATAGGACTATACGAGTCATGTAAACAAGAGTCTTTACCTGGCTTCGGAATCAGGACCACTAATGCTTCCGTCATAGAGGGGGGAAGAGAACCATCAGCTATCAAAGAGTTAAAAATTTCCAGAAGCTTAGGCGC
This sequence comes from Pseudophryne corroboree, assembly GCF_028390025.1. Classification (NCBI taxonomy): domain Eukaryota; kingdom Metazoa; phylum Chordata; class Amphibia; order Anura; family Myobatrachidae; genus Pseudophryne; species Pseudophryne corroboree. The sequence goes on along the minus strand of NC_086449.1, from coordinate 302,362,330 downwards.
AAACAAATCTACAGTATATGGGTTTTATACAAATCAATGGGAAGGCCATGCACCCCAGGGGCCTTATTATTAGGAAAAGACCGAATCGCAATCTCCACTTCCTCCAATGTAAAAGAACTATCCAGAAATTGTTGGGAGTATGAACAAAGCACAGGGAATACCACCTCAACCAACTACGTAGACAGCTGTAAAGTAGAGTAGTACACTTTAGACTTATAGGTATTAACAAAGTGGGCATAAAAACTCGCCGCTATACAAGTATCAACACACATAGTACCATCGGCTCGCCTCAAACCATGCACAGTAGTAGGGGAAAGCTCCTCTTTAGCTAAATAAGCCAAAAACGTTCCCATCCTATCACCCTGAATATAGAAATCATGTGCCCGGAAAAGTAAACTCCACTTAGATTTATCCAGGAGCAGGTCTGTCCACTGCTTATGGACGACCAGCCATTCCACTCGAAACAGCCAGTAAACCGCTATGCATATAAATCTGCTCCAGCTCAAGACTCCCTCTCTCCAACTCCTCCTCAGACTTTCTATTAAACACTTAAATTTGGGCATCCCTAGAGACCAGGGAGCCTCGCAGGAAGGCCTTGAAAGCATCCCATGTCAGAGGGGCATCATCACACACTGGGTTATTCACCAAAAATTCCTTCCATAGCACCAGTAACTCAGAGGCAGCCCCCATCTGAGACAACCAAAAGGGGTTAAATCTCTAGAAGGATGCTCCCCTAGGGATACGGAAGTCTAAAGAAAGAAGTATGGGAGAGTGATCCGAGATCCCTCGAGCCAAATAGTCTACAAAAGAGACAGCTGGAAGGTGGGAGCGGGATAAGAGAGCCATATCTATACAGGAAAACACACCAAATGTGCTAGAAAAGCATGAGTAGCGTTTAACCGAGGAAGAACATAAATGCCAAACATCAAGGAGACCCATTTCAGTAACCAAACGGGCGAAGGCAGTAGTGCCTTCCCCTGTAAAGTTTGAGAAAATGCACAGGCTTTGACTAAAATACCAGAGTTATAGGGAGGGGGAATGTACACTGCCAGAAGTATAAATGGGGCATTATGGATGGTGCCAGCTAAAAAAACATAACCCAGCGTATCAATCTGCACCCTCTGACAAAGAAAACCCATATTTTTATGGATTAAGACTGGATTAAGACTGACACCCCCTGGAATTAGAGTGAAAGGTAGAATGGAAGGTCCATCCCACCCACGGTTTTTTTAAGGAAAGTACACAGGTCTCCAATAAACACACCAAACCCGGGGAGTGGGTCCTATGCTGTTTTAACTAGTGATGAGCGGGTTCGGTTTCTCGGAAACCGAACCCCCCCGAACTTCACCCTTTTTACACGGGTCCGAGCCATACTCGGATTCTCCCGTATGGCTCGGGTAACCCGAGCGCGCCCGAACGTCATCATCCCGCTGTCGGATTCTCGCGAGATTCGGATTCTATATAAGCAGCCGCGCGTCGCCGCCATTTTCACTCGTGCATTGCAAATGTTAGGGAGAGGACGTGGCTGGCATCCTCTCCGTTATTGTTGAATTTGATTGTGCATTATTGCTTAATTCATTGTGGGGAGGACTGGGGAGCAGCTGTATAATATAGTAGGAGTACAGTGCAGAGTTTTGCTGATCAGTGACCACCAGTTATCCGTTCTCTGCCTGAAAAAAACGCTCCATATCTGTGCTCAGTATGCTGCATATATATCTGTGCTCACACTGCTTAATTGTGGGGACTGGGGAGCAGCTGTATTATATAGCAGGAGTACAGTGCAGAGTTTTGCTGACAGTGACCACCAGTATACGTTGTCTGCCGGAAAAACACTCCATATCTGTGCTCAGTGTGCTGCTTTATTTTAATGTGGGGACTGGGGACCACCAGTATAATTAATATTATATAGGAGGAGTACAGTGCCGAGTTTTGCTGACAGTGACCACCATTATACGTTGTCTGCCTGAAAAACACTCCATATCTGTGCTCAGTGTGCTGCTTTATTGTGGGGACTGGGGAGTCGGGACCACCAGTATAATATTATATAGGAGGAGTACAGTGCAGAGTTTTGCTGACACAGTGACCATCAGTATACTATATATAGCAGTACGGTACGGAAGGCCACTGCTGTACCTACCTCTGTGTCGTCATTAAGTATACTATCCATCTACATTCTATACCTGTGGTGCATTTTAGTTTTGCAGTTTGCTGACACAGTGACCACCAGTATACTATATATAGCAGTACGGTACGGAAAGCCACTGCTGTACCTACCTCTGTGTCGTCATTAAGTATACTATCCATCTACATTCTATACCTGTGGTGCATTTTAGTTTTGCAGTTTGCTGACACAGTGACCACCAGTAAACTATATATAGCAGTACGGTACGGAAGGTCACTGCTGTACCTACCTCTGTGTCGTCATTAAGTATACTATCCATCTACATTCTATACCTGTGGTGCATTTTAGTTGTGCGCAGTATATATAGTAGTAGGCCATTGCATACTGGCATATAATTCCACACATTAAAATATGGAGAACAAAAATGTGGAGGTTAAAATAGGGAAAGATCAAGATCCACTTCCACCTCGTGCTGAAGCTGCTGCCACTAGTCATGGCTGAGACGATGAAATGCCATCAACGTCGTCTGCCAAGGCCGATGCCCAATGTCATAGTAGAGAGCATGTAAAATCCAAAAAACAAAAGTTCAGTAAAATGACCCAAAAATCAAAATTAAAAGCGTCTGAGGAGAAGCGTAAACTTGCCAATATGCCATTTACGAAACGGAGTGGCAAGGAACGGCTGAGGCCCTGGCCTATGTTCATGGCTAGTGGTTCAGCTTCACATGAGGATCATCCTCTCGCTAGAAAAATTAAAAGACTTAAGCTGGCAAAAGCACAGCAAAGAACTGTGCGTTCTTCTAAATCACAAATACCCAAGGAGAGTCCAATTGTGTCGGTTGCGATGCCTGACCTTCCCAACACTGGACGGGAAGAGCTTGCGCCTTCCACCATTTGCACGCCCCCTGCAAGTGCTGGAAGGAGCACCTGCAGTCCAGTTCCTGATAGTCAAATTGAAGATGTCACTGTTGAAGTACACCAGGATGAGGATAAGGGTGTTGCTGGCGCTGGGGAGGAAATTGACAAGGAGGATTCTGATGGTGAGGTGGTTTGTTTAAGTCAGGCACCAGGGGAGACACCTGTTGTCCGTGGGACGAATATGGCCATTGACATGCCTGGTCAAAATACAAAAAAAATCAGCTCTTCGGTGTGGAATTATTTCAACACAAATGCGGACAACAGGTGTCAAGCCGTGTGTTGCCTTTGTCAAGCTGTAATAAGTAGGGGTAAGGACGTTAACCACCTCGGAACATCCTCCCTTATACGTCACCTGCAGCGCATTCATCATAAGTCAGTGACAAGTTCAAAAACTTTGGGTGACAGCGGAAGCAGTCCACTGACCACTAAATCCCTTCCTCTTGTAACCAAGCTCCTGCAAACCACACCACCAACTCCCTCAGTGTCAATTTCCTCCTTACCCAGGAAAGCCAATAGTCCTGCAAGCCATGTCACTGGCAAGTCTGACGAGTCCTCTCCTGCCTGGGATTCCTCCGATGCATCCTTGAGTGTTACGCCTACTGCTGCTGGCGCTGCTGTTGTAGCTGCTGGGAGTCGATTGTCATCCCAGAGGGGAAGTCGGAAGACCACTTGTACTACTTCCAGTAAGCAATTGACTGTCCAACAGTCCTTTGCGAGGAAGATGAAATACCACAGCAGTCATCCTGCTGCAAAGCAGATAACTCAGGCCTTGGCAGCCTGGGCGGTGAGAAACGTGGTTCCGGTATCCACCGTTAATTCAGAGGCAACTAGAGACTTGATTGAGGTACTGTGTCCCCGGTACCAAATACCATCTAGGTTCCATTTCTCTAGGTAGGCGATACCGAAAATGTACACAGACCTCAGAAAAAGACTCACAAGTGTCCTAAAAAATGCAGTTGTACCCAATGTCCACTTAACCACAGACATGTGGACAAGTGGAGCAGGGCAGACTCAGGACTATATGACTGTGACAGCCCACTGGGTAGATGTATTGCCTCCCGCAGCAAGAACAGCAGCGGCGGCACCAGTAGCAGCATCTCGCAAACGCCAACTCGTTCCTAGGCAGGCTACACTTTGTATCACCGCTTTCCAGAAGAGGCACACAGCTGACAACCTCTTACGGCAACTGAGGAAGATCATCGCAGAATGGCTTACCCCAATTGGACTCTCCTGGGGATTTGTGACATCGGACAACGCCAGCAGTATTGTGCGTGCATTACATCTGGGCAAATTCCAGCACGTCCCATGTTTTGCACATACATTGAATTTGGTGGTGCAGAATTATTTAAAAAACGACAGGGGCGTGCAAGAGATGCTGTCGGTGGCCCGAAGAATTGCGGGACACTTTCGGCATTCAGCCACCGCGTACAGAAGACTGGAGCACCACCAAACAATCCTGAACCTGCCCTGCCATCATCTGAAGCAAGAGGTGGTAACGAGGTGGAATTCAACCCTCTATATGCTTCAGAGGATGGAGGAGCAGCAAAAGGCCATTCAAGCCTATACATCTGGCCACAATATAGGCAAAGGAGGGGGAATGCACCTGACTCAAGCGCAGTGGAGAATGATTTCAACGTTGTGCAAGGTTCTGCACCCCTTTGTACTTGCCACACGTGAAGTCAGTTCAGACACTGCCAGCCTGAGTCAGGTCATTCCCCTCATTAGGCTTTTGCAGAAGAAGCTGGAGACATTGAAGGAGGAGCTAAAACAGAACGATTCCGCTAGGCATGTGGGACTTGTGGATGGAGCCCTTAATTCGCTTAACCAGGATTCACGGGTGGTCAATCTGTTGAAATCAGAGCACTACATTTTGGCCACCGTGCTCGATCCTAGATTTAAAACCTACGTTGTATCTCTCTTTCCGGCAGACACAAGTCTGCAGAGGTTCAAAGACCTGCTGGTGAGAAAATAGTCAAGTCAAGCGGAACGTGACCCGTCAACATCTCCTCCTTCACATTCTCCCGCAACTGGGGGTGTGAGGAAAAGGCTAAGAATTCCGAGCCCACCCGCTGGCGGTGATGCAGGGCAGTCTGGAGCGAGTGCTGACATCTGGTCCGGACTGAAGGACCTGCCAACGATTACTGACATGTCGTCTACTGTCACTGCATATGATTCTCTCACCATTGAAAGAATGGTGGAGGATTATATGAGTGACCGCATCCAAGTAGGCACGTCAGACAGTCCGTACGTATACTGGCAGGAAAAAGAGGCAATTTGGAGGCCCTTGCACAAACTGGCTTTATTCTACCTAAGTTGCCCTCCCTCCAGTGTGTACTCCGAAAGAGTGTTTAGTGCAGACGCTCACCTTGTCAGCAATCGGCGTACGAGGTTACTTCCAGAAAATGTGGAGAAGATGATGTTCATCAAAATGAATTATAATCAATTCCTCCGTGGAGACATTCACCAGCAGCAATTGCCTCCACAAAGTACACAGGGACCTGAGATGGTGGATTCCAGTGGGGACGAATTAATAATCTGTGAGGAGGGGGATGTACACATTGAAAGGGGTGAGGAATCGGAGGATGATGATGAGGTGGACATCTTGCCTCTGTAGAGCCAGTTTGTGCAAGGAGAGATTGATTGCTTCTTTTTTTGGTGGGGGCCCAAACCAACCAGTCATTTCAGTCACAGTCGTGTGGCAGACCCTGTCGCTGAAATGATGGGTTCGTTAAAGTGTGCATGTCCTGTTTATACAACATAAGGGTGGGTGGGAGGGTCCAAGGACAATTCCATCTTGCACCTCTTTTTTCTTTAATTTTTCTTTACATCATGTGCTGTTTGGGGACAATTTTTTTGAAGTGCCATCCTGCCTGACACTGCAGTGCCACTCCTAGATGGGCCAGGTCTTTGTGTCGGCCACTTGTGTCGCTTAGCTTAGTCACACAGCGACCTTGGTGCGCCTCTTTTTTTCTTTGCATCAAGTGCTGTTTGGGGACAATTTTTTTGAAGTGCCATCCTGCCTGACACTGCAATGCCACTCCTAGATGGGCCAGGTGTTTGTGTCGGCCACTTTTGTCGCTTAGCTTAGCCATCCAGCGACCTCGGTGCAAATTTTAGGACTAAAAATAATATTGTGAGGTGTGAGGTGTTCAGAATAGACTGGAAATGAGTGGAAATTATGGTTATTGAGGTTAATAATACTATGGGATCAAAATGACCCCCCAAATTCTATAATTTAAGCTGTTTTTTAGGGTTTTTTGAAAAAAACACCCGAATCCGACAAAAAAATTTCGGTGAGGTTTTGCCAAAGCGCGTCCGAATCCAAAACACGGCCGCGGAACCGAATCCAAAACCAAAACACAAAACCCGAAAAAAGTCCGGTGCACATCACTAGTTTTAACACCAGGGAGCGCTTAACCTTATCATTAAGGCCTATAATGTTCCATGAGACAATGTGAACCATTGCATGACAGTAAACACAATAAAGAGACGGGCCAGCACCGGTATCGCCCTAACACATAGCCGAACACCCTCCACCCATTAACATTACAAATCAGAGACCAGTCAAGAAATGCAGAAAAATAAAAAATACAGATAGACAAAGGTAAGAAAATTAACAAAACCTCAACCCCTACCACCCCGCATACCCACCTAAACATAGGTATACCTATTCCCGTAACCAAAACAACCAGACCCCAATAGAGAGTCAGGCAAATGAAACTATACTAAACACGGGGCAGCTATCCCCATAACCTATGGGCATGAGATCCCCAGCCATCAGCAAAAGAAGCTGGTGAGAAACACTAGCAGGCACCGAACCGCTATAAGGACACGAGTGGTTCAAGCAGCGATCATAGTAATCTAACAGAACATATTATAATTACGATGAATACCCTGGGGAGAACAAATGGCACTGTAATAACCATACAGAAAAATCCTAAACATATCAATCCAGCAGAGTAAATACTGCACAATAGTAAATAAAAAGAACAGAGAAATAGGTTAAGGCAGAAGTCTTGTCAAGGCGGAGAAGCCTGCGGAGCCAGTTGCAAATCAATCCAGACTGAGGCAGATTGAGGAGAATCAAAAAAGTGGGTACGATTACCAGCCACCACACGAAGACGGGCAGGAAACAACATTGAATACTGCAATTGACAGTCACGCAGTCTCTGCTTCACTTGAGTGAACTGTGAACGGGACTTCTGGAAATCGAAAGAAAAATCCTGCAACGCAGCAACTCTTTGACCCTCATGCTCCAGAGAGCCCTGAAGCCTGGCAAGGTGGAGAACAGCTTCTCTATCCTTGTAATGCAGGACCTTAGCAATAAAGGTGTGAGGTGGAGCACCAGGAGGAAGAAGGCGGGTAGGCACACTGTGGGCCCTCTCAACAGCAAATTGCAGAGTGAAGGAATCCTTACCGAACAGGGAGAGCAGCCAAGCTTCCAAAAAGTGATAGTCAGTGATAGCTTGCAAAAGCTGGGACATGGTAACTTCAGGAGATCCAGCCATATCAGGGAGAGGGAGGGCAGGAATCAGTATGAGAAGGAGACGTCGGCATTGAGGATGCCGGGGTCTGATTGCCTCAGGCAAATCCTGCCAAACGGTCTGCAGCAGACTGATTGTGCAGCCGGACCATCAGGGATCCTCAGCGACAGCAGTCCAGTGATAGCTCCACAAAAAGGTAGGAAGAGGGCCCAAGGAGGGGGGACAGCAACACACAGTATTATGACATGCCACAGGTCTTCAGTAATTGTATTCCACAGGCAGGACAATATTAAACTGAAAATGCCTAGCAGGGAAGGCAGGTACAAAGAAACAGGAAAGGGAGAGCAGCCAGCTATCTCCCATCAGCACTCAAGCCACTGCCAGCAGAGAGACCCAGGGTGCAGCAGCACAGATCTGAGGGAACTTCTAAAATGGTGGAGGGTATTTCCCACCTCACAGGCACTTGTCGAAGTCAAAAATATTACAGCCATGCACATCATGTACAAACACCACACAGATGGCCTCCATGCATGTACTTGTTCTGCCATGCGTGCACATACTCGCAAGTTGCGTATAATTGCTCATGCGTTAGTGCGTATTAGCGCGTGGTATGAGTAATTACGGTAGCATTTGTATTCGCATGGAAAAGCCACAAAGACATATTTCATATTTAATCCACATAGTGCGCGATTTACACGTAGCCCACATGCACCACACCAGCGAGCTACACTTGCTTAAAAGGTACAACAACAACAAAGGGATTCACCTTTACAGGATATGAGGGGACAGAATTAGGTTAGGAGGTGGTGTTTGGTATCCAGCCGTAAGGTATTTTATGAGCAATATTCCGGTAGCAGTTTGCAGAAGATAGCACGCTCCTGCGCATAGATATGCACAGGAACAGTATATTAATATTAACTGTATTTACTGTACTCTTGATATTCGGCGGGAACCCAGTGGAGACCATTTGCAAATGCACCTGGACCAGGCATTGTCCACCTATTCAAACCGACCTATGACCCCTCCTGTACTGTAAATGACCAGCCCTTTGACCTACCGGTGAAGAGATTACAGTTTCTATTGTATCATGTTTTGGACAAATGTATAAAAGCCCAGCTGCCTGGCCGGCCACACACATTCTCTGAAGGTCATCTATCTTGATTGACTGAGGACCGGGACCTGGTGGCGCTGGCGAAACAAACGTATATATCATTGATTGTAGCCTCTTCTCTTATTGTGATTGTATTATTTGTTGTAACCCCCTGTTAGTAAATAACTGTTGGTGGGTCGGATCCCAACATATTTAAATACAATTGGTGTCGTGTCCCTTTCCTGCTAAAGGTTTAAAGTGTATCTCAGCCACACGTGTTGTTGCATTGTGATCACAGCGTGTAGGCCTGTGTACGTAAAGTGTGTACTTATTGCGCCCATTCGGTGTGAGTACGCAGAGTGCGTACACGGTACGGGCTTGTGTACGTAAGGTGTGTAAACAACACAGAGGTTAAGGATTATATTCAACGGCCGCAGCAGCTCGAACTTTGGGGTAAAAGGTATTGCTTTTTCGTCCTGTAAGTTAATCAGCTTTAACAATTGGGGGCTCAGTCCAGTTTTTTACACACTCATAGACTTGCAGGCCATAAAACAGACTTTGATCTAGCAACAAAGAGTGGAGACGCATCTTTAGGTAAATCTTTTTTCTGGTTGCTTGGGTGTTTTAAAACCCTCTTTTGTGTTGTTAGATCACGTCTGTATTGCAGTCTTAAGAGGTGCTGATGTAACCCGGAGGAGACAGGAAAAAGCGTACACAAAGCGTACAAATACTTTGCATACTCTCCCACATTGTTTATTGAGTTCATCTTCTTCCCTGTAATGCGGCGCGTTGGGACACTGGAGCTAAGAATAGTGACTGGCTGCTTGGCTGCTGTGCGACTCTCCGGGAGAGCCACTGCCAAAGGAAGGACAGCAGCTTAGCTGCTTCCAGGAGAAGAAGCAGGAGAAGCATTACCCGCCCCTCCCCCACTCGTAGTACCTCCGGGCCCCATCCGCGGCACCCGCACACACCCCCTCCACCACCCATGGTGGCGCCGGACCCCCTCCCCCACCCGCAACACTCCCACATCCGCCCCTCCTCCACCTGGCGCACCACCGCACCTGCCCTTCCCCCACCTGCGGCACCCCCGCATCTGTAGTGGCTCCGGACCCCACCTGCGGCACCCGCCCCTTTCCCACCACACCAGCCCCTCCCCCACCCACGCCACCCACCACAACCACCCCTCCCCCACCCGCTGCACCCCCAGACCCCCTCCCACATCCACATCTCTCCTGCACCCGCCACTCCCCCAACCACAGCACCTACTAGGTGATTCATCAGGCCCTACGTGCGCTGTTCACACCATTGCAAGGGGCTATGACCCCTTAACCATCGCACGCCCTTTGTCCGTGCAATATTTAACCACTCACACAATTATGACTGGAGGTAATACTCCATATAATACAAATATTGCACGCCTCAAGGGTATGCAAGGGTTAAGGGGGCGTAGCCCTTACAATGGTGTGAAGAGCACCCGTAGGGCGCGATTAATCATCTAATAGTATATATGTATACAGAGAGGGTAGTTCAGTAAATGCAAGAGGCAAGGAACAAACAAGTAGCCAGTGTCCTACAATGGGGCTGGAGAATCAATGGAATATCTAGATTTCATCCATAGACCCCAGACCTTATCATATTTACCCGGACATTTGCGTTTAGCATACATAAAATGCTCATGAGAGAGCGTAGTGTTAACAAGTGCCATCCATGCAGGAAAGGCGGGAGGGTCCCACGCCATCAAGATACATGTGATACATACATATGCCAAAGTAAGGAGATTGGTAAGATACACTTTGAGAGGACCACTGAGAGAGTCCTCGAAATCCAGCCCAATTAAACATATGTGAGGGGTCAGAATAGGGAACTGAATATCCGTATCATGGATACAGTTCGTCACCTCCTCCCAATAAGCAGAAATACGTGGACACAGCCAGAGCAGATGATAGAAGCCAGCATCCAAAGCCTTACATTTCGGACAAGCATTGGACAGTAATCCACCTATACGAAATAGCCTACTCCGAGTCCAATAAATTCTGTGCAGAATATAGAGCTGGATTTGATGGAATCTAGCATAGGCCGTAGTGATTCTAGGAGAGCCGAGCATACAATCGCAGTCCTCATTGTCGAGAGCACCCAGGTCAGGCACCCATTTATCTCTCAATGGTCCTAAGCCACCGCGCCCAGTGGAGGAGAGGAGAGAGGAATAGAGAGCTGACACAGTTCTACGTTCAGGCATGTTACGTATCAGCGCATGTATGGGTGAGTCAGAGAATTGCGGAGGAGCATTACCCCACTGTGCAAATAAGGCATGTCTGAGCTGTAAGTAACGATAAAAATATTGTCTAGGAACAGCATATGTGATTGAGAAGTATTCAAACGTATGAAGGACACTGTCCTGATACAGTTGACCCACAGCTGAGATACCAAAAGAGGTCCACCCCAGGCCACTGTCCAACATCTGAACCTCAGGAAAAGCCATTTTATGCCACAAAGGGGAGCAAGGGTCAACAGTATTGTCCCCCAACAATTTCTCCACTGCAAGCCAAACCCGCCTAGCCTTTTGTAATATAGGGGGAAGAAAGGAATCGAAGAGCGAGCCAGTAGGAATTGCAGCGGAGAAAACGCCAGGCCAGCCATATCCAGAAGGGCCACAGGAAGGTTACCATAATCCCCAGGAGAAACCCATTCTCCCAACTGAACTACCTGAGCAGCCACATAATAAAGGTACAAGTCCGGCAGGGACAAACCCCCCTCATGCCAAGGCATATATAATGTCTTAACAGCCTGCTTCCCGCCCCATATATAAGAGGTAATGTGACAAGTAATCAGATGAAATTGGGAAAGGGGAATATAAAGTGGGGCATTTTGTAATATATATAAGAATTTTGGCTGAATAATCATTTTGACAAGGTTCACCCGACCCATAACAGATAGAGGGAGTTTTTGCCAAACACGTGACTTTTCTAGCAATCGCACAATTTGGGGAGTTAAGTTCAGTGCAATAAAGTCAGCTGGAGAATGAGAAATCTGAATGCCTAAATACTTAAATTGGGAGCACCATTTCAAGGGAAAGTCATAAGTGGGGGGATGCAGGGTGGATGGAAGGAATAGGAACACCACCGACTTGTCCCAGTTAATGTGGATTCCTGAATAAAAGCCAAACTCCTCAACCAGCTCAAGGAGCTGAGGCAAAGAATGAGACATATCAGACAGGAAGAGAATCATATCGTCAGCGTATCAGCCAATTTTTTCTTCACAGTGTACAACATTAATACCCTTAATGGCAGAGTAGGCTCTAATTTTACATGCCTGGGGTTCTATGGCAAGCACAAAGAGCAAAGGGGACAGGGGCAGCCCTGGTGCGTTCCCCTCTCCAGGGGGAAGGAGTCGCTGGTAAAGCCATTAACATTCACCCTTACAGCCGGGGAGGAGTATAAAAGTTTAACCCAAGCTATAAAATTCGGGCCCAAGCCAAACCTAGCCAATACTTCCCAAAGATAAATCTATTCCACGAAATCAAAGGCACGAGCAGCATTCAGGGAAACAATGACCACATCGTCCATCTCCTCACCAGCCAACTGCATATAAGTAGAAAGACGGCGTAAATTAAGGGCAGTAGATCTGCCTGGCATAAAACCAGTTTGGTCCCTGTGCACTATTTCAAGTACCACAGTATTAAGACGAAGAACCAGCAATTCCGCCAGTATTTTAATATCAGTAGAAAGTAAGGAGATAGGACTATACGAGTCATGTAAACAAGAGTCTTTACCTGGCTTCGGAATCAGGACCACTAATGCTTCCGTCATAGAGGGGGGGAAGAGAACCATCAGCTATCAAAGAGTTAAAAATTTCCAGAAGCTTAGGCGCAAAAAAATCTACAGTATATGGGTTTTATACAATTCAATGGGAAGGCCATGCACTCCAGGGGCCTTATTATTAGGAAAAGACCGAATCGCAATCTCCACTTCCTCCAATGTAAAAGAACTATCCAGAAATTGTTGGGAGTATGAACAAAGCACAGGGAATACCACCTCAACCAACTACGTAGACAGCTGTAAAGTAGAGTAGTATACTTTAGACTTATAGGTATTAACAAAGTGGGCATAAAAACTCGCCGCTATACAAGTATCAACACACATAGTACCATCCGCTCGCCTCAAACCATGCACAGTAGTAGGGGAAAGCTCCTCTTTAGCTAAATAAGCCAAAAACTTTCCCATCCTATCACCCTGAATATAGAAATCATGTGCCCGGAAAAGTAAACTCCACTTAGCAGTGGCGGAACTAGCAAGCGGTGGGCCCAGGTGCGACAAAATGCTTTGCCCCCCCCCATCCCATCCAAGTCCACCCCCTCACCCCTTGAGAGGATCTGGTGAGGGGGACCTGCTCAGGGCCAGAGAAATGGATACCTAGCAACAGTGCCGTAACTAGACATTTTAGCACTGTGTGCAAGAAACGGCATCAGAGCCCCACCCCTGCATGCAAAACAGGGGCAGTGCGCGCCATAGGCGCGCGCAAAAATACATAGTGGCGTGGCTTCGCGGGGAAGGGGTGTGGCCACAAAATAATACCAATTCCTAAAACGGTGCACAGTAGTCTCCATTCTTCAAATTACGCCGCACAGTAGCACCACTACACCAGGTAGAGACCCTTTTACACCTTACAGCGAACAGATTCCTCTTTTTACACATTACGGCAGACAGCGTCCCCTTTTTACACATTACGGCAGACAGCGTCCCCCTTTTTATACATTACGGCAGACAGCGTCCCCTTTTTACACATAACGACAGACAGCGTGCCCTTGTTACACATAGCGGCAGACAGCGTGCACTTTTTACACATTACGGCAGACAGCGTCCCCTTTTTACACATTACGGCAGACAGCGTACACTTTTTACACATAACGGCAGACAACGTACACTTTTTACACATAGCGGCAGACAGCGTGCCCTTGTTACACATTACGGCAGACAGCGTGCCCTTGTTACACATTACGGCATACAGCGTGCCCTTGTTACACATTACGGCAAACAGCGTGCCCTTGTTACACATTACGGCAGACAGCGTGCCCTTGTTACACATTACGGCAGGCAGATTCCCCCTTTTTACACGTTGCGGCAGGCAGTCCCCCGTTTTTACACATTGCGGCAGGCAGATTCCCCATTTTTACACATTACGGCAGGCAGATTCTCCCTTTTTACACATTGCGGCAGGCAGATTCCCCATTTTTACACATTGCGGCAGGCAGTCCCCCCTTTTTACACATTGCGGCAGGCAGTCCCCCATTTTTACACATAGCGGCAGGCAGTCCACGCTTTTTACACATTGCGGTAGGCAGTCCCCCATTTTTACACATAGCGGCAGGCAGTCCCAACAAATAAAGAAAGAAAGAGACAGAAAGAAAATAAGATTTTACTCACCGGTAAATCTATTTCTCGTAGTCCGTAGTGGATGCTGGGACTCCGTAAGGACCATGGGGAATAGCGGCTCCGCAGGAGACTGGGCACAACTAAAGAAAGCTTTAGGACTACCTGGTGTGCACTGGCTCCTCCCACTATGACCCTCCTCCAGACCTCAGTTAGGATACTGTGCCCGGAAGAGCTGACACAATAGGAAAAGGATTTTGAATCCTGGGTAAGACTCATACCAGCCACACCAATCACACCGTATAACTCGTGACATTATACCCAGTTAACAGTAGAGATGTGCACTTGAAATTTTTCGGGTTTTGTGTTTTGGTTTTGGGTTCGGTTCCGCGGCCGTGTTTTGGGTTCGACCGCGTTTTGGCAAAACCTCACCGAATTTTTTTTGTCGGATTCGGGTGTGTTTTGGATTCGGGTGTTTTTTTCAAAAAACACTAAAAAACAGCTTAAATCATAGAATTTGGGGGTCATTTTGACCCCAAAGTATTATTAACCTCAAAAACCATAATTTCCACTCATTTTTAGTCTATTCTGAATACCTCACACCTCACAATATTATTTTTAGTCCTAAAATTTGCACCGAGGTCGCTGGATGACTAAGCTAAGCGACCCTAGTGGCCGACACAAACACCTGGCCCATCTAGGAGTGGCACTGCAGTGTCACGCAGGATGGCCCTTCCAAAAAACACTCCCCAAACAGCACATGACGCAAAGAAAAAAAGAGGCGCAATGAGGTAGCTGTGTGAGTAAGATAAGCGACCCTAGTGGCCGACACAAACACCTGGCCCATCTAGGAGTGGCACTGCAGTGTCACGCAGGATGGCCCTTCCAAAAAACACTCCCCAAACAGCACATGACGCAAAGAAAAAAAGAGGCGCAATGAGGTAGCTGTGTGAGTAAGATAAGCGACCCTAGTGGCCGACACAAACACCTGGCCCATCTAGGAGTGGCACTGCAGTGTCACGCAGGATGGCCCTTCCAAAAAACACTCCCCAAACAGCACATGACGCAAAGAAAAAAAGAGGCGCAATGAGGTAGCTGTGTGAGTAAGATAAGCGACCCTAGTGGCCGACACAAACACCTGGCCCATCTAGGAGTGGCACTGCAGTGTCACGCAGGATGGCCCTTCCAAAAAACACTCCCCAAACAGCACATGACGCAAAGAAAAAAAGAGGCGCAATGAGGTAGCTGTGTGAGTAAGATAAGCGACCCTAGTGGCCGACACAAACACCTGGCCCATCTAGGAGTGGCACTGCAGTGTCACGCAGGATGGCCCTTCCAAAAAACACTCCCCAAACAGCACATGACGCAAAGAAAAAAAGAGGCGCAATGAGGTAGCTGTGTGAGTAAGATAAGCGACCCTAGTGGCCGACACAAACACCTGGCCCATCTAGGAGTGGCACTGCAGTGTCACGCAGGATGGCCCTTCCAAAAAACACTCCCCAAACAGCACATGACGCAAATAAAAAAAGAGGCGCAATGAGGTAGCTGTGTGAGTAAGATAAGCGACCCTAGTGGCCGACACAAACACCTGGCCCATCTAGGAGTGGCACTGCAGTGTCACGCAGGATGGCCCTTCCAAAAAACACTCCCCAAACAGCACATGACGCAAAGAAAAAAAGAGGCGCAATGAGGTAGCTGTGTGAGTAAGATAAGCGACCCTAGTGGCCGACACAAACACCTGGCCCATCTAGGAGTGGCACTGCAGTGTCACGCAGGATGGCCCTTCCAAAAAACACTCCCCAAACAGCACATGACGCAAAGAAAAAAAGAGGCGCAATGAGGTAGCTGTGTGAGTAAGATAAGCGACCCTAGTGGCCGACACAAACACCTGGCCCATCTAGGAGTGGCACTGCAGTGTCACGCAGGATGGCCCTTCCAAAAAACACTCCCCAAACAGCACATGACGCAAAGAAAAAAAGAGGCGCAATGAGGTAGCTGTGTGAGTAAGATAAGCGACCCTAGTGGCCGACACAAACACCTGGCCCATCTAGGAGTGGCACTGCAGTGTCACGCAGGATGGCCCTTCCAAAAAACACTCCCCAAACAGCACATGACGCAAAGAAGAAAAAAGAGGTGCAAGATGGAATTGTCCTTGGGCCCTCCCACCCACCCTTATGTTGTATAAACAGGACATGCACACTTTAACCAACCCATCATTTCAGTGACAGGGTCTGCCACACGACTGTGACTGAAATGACGGGTTGGTTTGGACCCCCACCAAAAAAGAAGCAATTAATCTCTCCTTGCACAAACTGGCTCTACAGAGGCAAGATGTCCACCTCATCATCATCCTCCGATATATCACCGTGTACATCCCCCTCCTCACAGATTATCAATTCGTCCCCACTGGAATCCACCATCTCAGCTCCCTGTGTACTTTGTGGAGGCAATTGCTGCTGGTCAATGTCTCCACGGAGGAATTGATTATAATTCATTTTAATAAACATCATCTTCTCCACATTTTCTGGAAGTAACCTCGTACGCCGATTGCTGACAAGGTGAGCGGCGGCACTAAACACTCTTTCGGAATACACACTTGTGGGAGGGCAACTTAGGTAGAATAAAGCCAGTTTGTGCAAGGGCCTCCAAATTGCCTCTTTTTCCTGCCAGTATAAGTACGGACTGTGTGACGTGCCTACTTGGATACGGTCACTCATATAATCCTCCACCATTCTTTCAATGGGGAGAGAATCATATGCAGTGACAGTAGACGACATGTCCGTAATCGTTGTCAGGTCCTTCAGTCCGGACCAGATGTCAGCATCAGCAGTCGCTCCAGACTGCCCTGCATCACCGCCAGCGGGTGGGCTCGGAATTCTGAGCCTTTTCCTCGCACCCCCAGTTGCGGGAGAATGTGAAGGAGGAGATGTTGACAGGTCGCGTTCCGCTTGACTTGACAATTTTCTCACCAGCAGGTCTTTGAACCCCAGCAGACTTGTGTCTGCCGGAAAGAGAGATCCAAGGTAGGTTTTAAATCTAGGATCGAGCACGGTGGCCAAAATGTAGTGCTCTGATTTCAACAGATTGACCACCCGTGAATCCTTGTTAAGCGAATTAAGGGCTCCATCCACAAGTCCCACATGCCTAGCGGAATCGCTCCGTGTTAGCTCCTTCTTCAATGTCTCCAGCTTCTTCTGCAAAGCCTGATGAGGGGAATGACCTGACTCAGGCTGGCAGTATCTGAACTGACTTCACGTGTGGCAAGTTCAAAGGGCAGCAGAACCTTGCACAACGTTGAAATCATTCTCCACTGCGCTTGAGACAGGTGCATTCCACCTCCTATATCGTGCTGAATTGTATAGGCTTGAATGGCCTTTTGCTGCTCCTCCAACCTCTGAAGCATATATAGGGTTGAATTCCACCTCGTTACCACTTCTTGCTTCAGATGATGGCAGGGCAGGTTCAGGCGTTTTTGGTGTTGCTCCAGTCTTCTGTACGTGGTGCCTGTACGCCGAAAGTGTCCCGCAATTCTTCTGGCCACCGACAGCATCTCTTGCACGCCCCTGTCGTTTTTTAAAAAATTCTGCACCACCAAATTCAAGGTATGTGCAAAACATGGGACGTGCTGGAATTTGCCCATATTTAATGCACACACAATATTGCTGGCGTTGTCCGATGCCACAAATCCACAGGAGAGTCCAATTGGGGTAAGCCATTCCGCGATGATCTTCCTCAGTTGCCGTAAGAGGTTTTCAGCTGTGTGCGTATTCTGGAAACCGGTGATACAAAGCGTAGCCTGCCTAGGAAAGAGTTGGCATTTGCGAGATGCTGCTACTGGTGCCGCCGCTGCTGTTCTTGCGGCGGGAGTCCATACATCTACCCAGTGGGCTGTCACAGTCATATAGTCCTGACCCTGCCCTGCTCCACTTGTCCACATATCCGTGGTTAAGTGGACATTGGGTACAACTGCATTTTTTAGGACACTGGTGAGTCTTTTTCTGACGTCCGTGTACATTCTCGGCATCGCCTGCCTAGAGAAGTGGAACCTAGATGGTATTTGGTAACGGGGGCACACTACCTCAAGAAATTGTCTAGTTCCCTGTGAACTAACGGCGGATACCGGACGCACGTCTTACACCAACATAGTTGTCAAGGCCTCAGTTATCCGCTTTGCAGCAGGATGACTGCTGTGATATTTCATCTTCCTCGCAAAGGACTGTTGGACAGTCAATTGCTTGGTGGAAGTAGTAAAAGTGGTCTTACGATTTCCCCTCTGGGATGACCATCGACTCCCAGCAGCAACAACAGCAGCGCCAGCAGCAGTAGGCGTTACACGCAAGGATGCATCGGAGGAATCCCAGGCAGGAGAGGACTCGTCAGAATTGCCAGTGACATGGCCTGCAGGACTATTGGCATTCCTGGGGAAGGAGGAAATTGACACTGAGGGAGTTGGTGGGGTGGTTTGCGTGAGCTTGGTTACAAGAGGAAGGGATTTACTGGTCAGTGGACTGCTTCCGCTGTCGCCCAAAGTTTTTGAACTTGTCACTGACTTATTATGAATGCGCTGCAGGTGACGTATAAGGGAGGATGTTCCGAGGTGGTTAACATCCTTACCCCTACTTATTACAGCTTGACAAAGGCAACACACGGCTTGACAAATGTTGTCCGCATTTCTGTTGAAATACTTCCACACCGAAGAGCTGATTTTTTTGGTATTTTCACCAGGCATGTCAACGGCCATATTCCTCCCACGGACAACAGGTGTCTCCCCGGGTGCCTGACTTAAACAAACCACCTTACCATCAGAATCCTCCTTGTCAATTTCCTCCCCAGCGCCAGCAACACCCATATCCTCCTCATCCTGGTGTACTTCAACACTGACATCTTCAATCTGACTATCAGGAACTGGACTGCGGGTGCTCCTTCCAGCACTTGCAGGGGGCGTGCAAATGGTGGTAGGCGCATGCTCTTCACGTCCAGTGTTGGGAAGGTCAGGCATCGCAACCGACACAATTGGACTCTCCTTGTGGATTTGGGATTTCGAAGAACGCACAGTTCTTTGCGGTGCTTTTGCCAGCTTGAGTCTTTTCATTTTTCTAGCGAGAGGCTGAGTGCTTCCATCCTCATGTGAAGCTGAACCACTAGCCATGAACATAGGCCAGGGCCTCAGCCGTTCCTTGCCACTCCGTGTGGTAAATGGCATATTGGCAAGTTTACGCTTCTCCTCCGACAATTTTATTTTAGATTTTGGAGTCCTTTTTTTACTGATATTTGGTGTTTTGGATTTTACATGCTCTGTACTATGACATTGGGCATCGGCCTTGGCAGACGACGTTGCTGGCATTTCATCGTCTCGGCCATGACTAGTGGCAGCAGCTTCAGCACGAGGTGGAAGTGGATCTTGATCTTTCCCTAATTTTGGAACCTCAACATTTTTGTTCTCCATATTTTAATAGGCACAACTAAAAGGCACCTCAGGTAAACAATGGAGATGGATGGATACTAGTATACTTATGGATGGACGAGCGACTGCCGACACAGAGGTAGCTACAGCCGTGGACTACCGTACTGTTTCTGCTGCTAATATAGACTGGATGATAATGAGATGAAATTAATATATATATATATATATTATAATATCACTAGTACTGCAGCCGGACAGGTATATATATTTATTATGTAATGACTGATGACGGACCTGCTGGACACTGTCAGCTCAGCAGCACCGCAGACTGCTACAGTAAGCTACTATAGTAGTATGTATCAAGAAGAAAGAAAGAAAAAAAACCACGGGTAGGTGGTATACAATTATGGATGGACGAGCGACTGCCGACACAGAGGTAGCTACAGCCATGGACTACCGTACTGTGTCTGCTGCTAACATAGACTGGATGATAATGAGATGAAATTAATATATATATATATATAATATCACTGGTACTGCAGCCGGACAGGTATATATATTTATTATGTAATGACTGATGATGGACCTGCTGGACACTGTCAGCTCAGCAGCACCGCAGACTGCTACAGTAAGCTACTATAGTAGTATGTATCAAGAAGAAAGAAAAAGAAAAACCACGGGTAGGTGGTATACAATTATGGATGGACGAGCGACTGCCGACACAGAGGTAGCTACAGCCGTGGACTACCGTACTGTGTCTGCTGCTAATATAGACTGGATGATAATGAGATGAAATTAATATATATATATATATATAATATCACTAGTACTGCAGCCGGACAGGTATATATATTTATTATGTAATGACTGATGACGGACCTGCTGGACACTGTCAGCTCAGCAGCACCGCAGACTGCTACAGTAAGCTACTATAGTAGTATGTATCAAGAAGAAAGAAAGAAAAAAAACCACGGGTAGGTGGTATACAATTATGGATGGACAAGCGACTGCCGACACAGAGGTAGCTACAGCCGTGGACTACCGTACTGTGTCTGCTGCTAATATAGACTGGATGATAATTAGATGAAATTAATATATATATATATAATATCACTAGTACTGCAGCCGGACAGGTATATATATTTATTATGTAATGACTGATGACGGACCTGCTGGACACTGTCAGCTCAGCAGCACCGCAGACTGCTACAGTAAGCTACTATAGTAGTATGTATCAAGAAGAAAGAAAAAAAAAACCACGGGTAGGTGGTATACAATTATGGATGGACGAGCGACTGCCGACACAGAGGTAGCTACAGCCGTGGACTACCGTACTGTGTCTGCTGCTAATATAGACTGGATGATAATGAGATGAAATTAATATATATATATATAATATCACTAGTACTGCAGCCGGACAGGTATATATATTTATTATGTAATGACTGATGACGGACCTGCTGGACACTGTCAGCTCAGCAGCACCGCAGACTGCTACAGTAAGCTACTATAGTAGTATGTATCAAGAAGAAAGAAAGAAAAAAAACCACGGGTAGGTGGTATACAATTATGGATGGACGAGCGACTGCCGACACAGAGGTAGCTACAGCCGTGGACTACCGTACTGTGTCTGCTGCTAATATAGACTGGATGATAATGAGATGAAATTAATATATATATATATATAATATCACTAGTACTGCAGCCGGACAGGTATATATATTTATTATGTAATGACTGATGACGGACCTGCTGGACACTGTCAGCTCAGCAGCACCGCAGACTGCTACAGTAAGCTACTATAGTAGTATGTATCAAGAAGAAAGAAAAAAAAAACCACGGGTAGGTGGTATACAATTATGGATGGACGAGCAACTGCCGACACAGAGGTAGCTACAGCCGTGGACTACCGTACTGTGTCTGCTGCTAATATAGACTGGATGATAATGAGATGAAATTAATATATATATATATATATATATATATATATATATATATATATATATATATATAATATCACTAGTACTGCAGCCGGACAGGTATATATATTTATTATGTAATGACTGATGACGGACCTGCTGGACACTGTCAGCTCAGCAGCACCGCAGACTGCTACAGTAAGCTACTATAGTAGTATGTATCAAGAAGAAAGAAAAAAAAAACCACGGGTAGGTGGTATACAATTATGGATGGACGAGCGACTGCCGACACAGAGGTAGCTACAGCCGTGGACTACCGTACTGTGTCTGCTGCTAGTATAGACTGGATGATAATGAGATGAAATTAATATATATATATATAATATCACTAGTACTGCAGCCGGACAGGTATATATATTTATTATGTAATGACTGATGACGGACCTGCTGGACACTGTCAGCTCAGCAGCACCGCAGACTGCTACAGTAAGCTACTATAGTAGTATGTATCAAGAAGAAAAAAAAGAAAAAAAAACACGGGTAGGTGGTATACAATTATATATATATTATATACAATTATATATATATATTAAACTGGTGGTGATTAATTAAACTGGTGGTCAGGTCACTGGTCACACTATCAGCAACTTGCAAGTAGTACTCCTAAGCAGACAATCACAATATATACTGGTGGTCAGTGTGGTCACAATGGCAGTGTGGCACTCTGGCAGCAAAAGTGTGCACTGTACGTTAAAATATGTACTCCTGCTCTCAGACTCTAACTGCTCCCCACTGTCTCCCCCACAAGTCAGATATACAGTCACACTATCACTTCAGCAAGTAGTAGTACTCCTCCTAATGCTCCCCAAAATTACTAAAGTAAATACTGTGTCTCTCTCTACTCTAGTCTCACTCTCTTCTCTATAAACGGAGAGGACGCCAGCCACGTCCTCTCCCTATCAATCTCAATGCACGTGTGAAAATGGCGGCGACGCGCGGCTCCTTATATAGAATCCGAGTCTCGCGATAGAATCCGAGCCTCGCGAGAATCCGACAGCGGGATGATGACGTTCGGGCGCGCTCGGGTTAACCGAGCAAGGCGGGAAGATCCGAGTCGCTCGGCCCCGTGTAAAAAAACCTGAAGTTCGGGCGGGTTCGGATTCCGAGGAACCGAACCCGCTCATCTCTAGTTAACAGTATGAAATATAACTGAGCCTCACTACAGATGGCTCATAACAATAACCCTTTAGTTAGGCAATAACTATATACAAGTATTGCAGACAATCCGCACTTGGGATGGGCGCCCAGCATCCACTACGGACTACGAGAAATAGATTTACCGGTGAGTAAAATCTTATTTTCTCTGATGTCCTAAGTGGATGCTGGGACTCCGTAAGGACCATGGGGATTATACCAAAGCTCCCAAACGGGCGGGAGAGTGCGGATGACTCTGCAGCACCGAATGGGCAAACTCTAGGTCCTCCTCAGCCAGGGTGTCAAACTTGTAGAATTTAGCAAATGTGTTTGACCCCGACCAAGTAGCTGCTCGGCAAAGTTGTAAAGCCGAGACCCCTCGGGCAGCCGCCCAAGAAGAGCCCACCTTCCTCGTGGAATGGGCTTTCACTGATTTAGGATGCGGCAGTCCAGCCGCAGAATGTGCAAGCTGAATCGTACTACAGATCCAGCGAGCAATAGTCTGCTTTGAAGCAGGAGCACCCAGCTTGTTGGGTGCATACAGGATAAATAGCGAGTCAGTTTTCCTGACTCCAGCCGTCCTGGAAACATATATTTTCAGGGCCCTGACTACGTCCAGTAACTTGGAGTCCTCCAAGTCCCACGTAGCCGCAGGCACCACAATAGGTTGGTTCACCTGAAAAGCTGATACCACCTTAGGAAGGAATTGGGAACGAGTCCTCAATTCCGCCCTATCCATATGAAAATCAGATAAGGGCTTTTGCATGACAAAGCCGCCAATTCTGATACACGCCTGGCCGACGCCAAGGCCAACAGCATGACCACTTTCCACGTGAGGTATTTTAGCTCTACGGATTTAAGTGGTTCAACCTAATGCGACTTCAGGAAATCCAACACCACGTTGAAATCCCACGGTGCCACTAGAGGCACAAACGGGGGCTGAATATGCAGCACTCCCTTAACAAAAGTCTGAACTTCAGACAGCGAAGCCAGTTTTTTTTCGAAGAAAATGTACAGAGCCGAAATCTGGACCTTAATGGAACCCAATTTTAGGCCCGTAGTCACTCCTGACTGTAGGAAGTGCAGAAATCGACCCAGTTGAAATTCCTCCGTTGGGCCTTCCTGGCCTCACACTAAGCAACATATTTTTGCCATATTCGGTGATAATATTTTGCGATCACATCTTTCCTAGCCTTAATCAGCGTAGGAATGACTTCCTCCGGAATGCCTTTTTCCTTTAGGATCCGGTGTTCAACCGCCATGCCGTCAAACACAGCCGTGGTAAGCCTTGGAACAGGCAGGGCCCCTGCTGCAGCAGGTCCTGTCTGAGCGGCAGAGGCCATGTGTCCTCTGAGATCATTTCTTGGAGTTCTGGGTACCAAGCACTTCTTGGCCAATCCGGAACCACGAGTATAGTTCTTACTCCACTCCTTCGTAGTATTCTCAGTACCTTGGGTATGAGAGGCAAAGGAAGGAACACATACACCGACTGGTACACCCACGGTGTTACCAGAGCGTCCACAGCTATCGCCTGAGGGTCCCTTGACCTGGCGCAATATCTTTTTAGCTTCTTGTTGAGGCGGGACGCCATCATGTCCACCTGTGGCCTTTCCCAATGGTGTACAATCATTTTGAAGACTTCTGGATGAAGTCCCCACTCTCCAGGGTGGAGGTCGTGCCTGCTGAGAAAGTCTGCTTCCCAGTTGTCCACTCCGGGACTGAACACTGCTGACAGTGCTAAGACATGATTTTCCGCCCATCGGAAAATCCTTGTGGCTTCTGCCATCACCATCCTGCTTCTTGTGCCGCCCTGCTGGTTTACATGGGCGACCGCCGTGATGATGTCTGACTGGAGCAGCACCGGCTGGTGTTGAAGCAGGTGTCTAGCCTGACTTAGGGCATTGTGAATGGCCCTTAGTCCCAGAATATCTATGTGTAGGGAAGTCTCCTGACTTGACCACAGTCCCTGGACGTTACTTCCCTGTGTGACTGCCCCCCAGCCTCGAAGGCTGGCATCCGTGGTCACCAGGACCCAGTCCTGTATGCCGAATCTGCGGCCCTCTAGAAGATGAGCACTCTGCAGCCACCACAACAGCGACACCCTGGCCCTTGGAGACAGGGTTATCAGCCAATGCATCTGAAGATGCGACCCGGACCACTTGTCCAACAGATCCCACTGGAAGATCCTTGCATGGAACCTGCCGAATGGAATTTCTTCGTAAGAAGCTACCATCTTTCCCAGGACTCGCGTGCATTGATGCACCGACACCTGTATTTGTATTAGGAGGTCTCTGACTAGAGATGACAACTCCTTGGCCTTCTCCTCTGGGAGAAACCCTTTTTCCTGTTCTGTGTCCAGAACCATACCCAGGAACAGTAGACGCGTCGTAGGAACCAGCTGCGACTTTGGACTATTCAGAATCCAGCCGTGCTGTTGTAGCACTTCCCGAGATAGTGCTACTCCGACGAACAACTGCTCCCTAGACCTCGCCTTTATAAGGAGATCGTCCAAGTACGGGACAATTATAACTCCCTTTTTTCGAAGGAGTATCATCATTTCGGCCATTACCTTGGTAAATACCCTCGGTGCCGGGGACAGACCAACGGCAACGTCTGGAATTGGTAATGACAGTCCTGTACCACAATTTTGAGGTACTCCTGGTGAGGAGGGTAAATGGGGACATGCAGGTAAGCATCCTTGATGTCCAGTGATACCATGTAATCCCCTTCGTCCAGGCTTGCAATAACCGCCCTGAGCGATTCCATTTTGAACTTGAACCTTCGTATATAAGTGTTCAAGGATTTCAATTTTAAAATGGGTCTCACCGAACCGTCTGGTTTCGGTACCACAAACATTGTGGAATAGTAACCCCGGCCTTGTTGAAGGAGGGGTACCTTGATTATCACCTGCTGGAAGTACAGCTTGTGAATTGCCGCCAGTACTACCTCTCCTCGAGGGCAGCAGGCAAGGCTGATTTGAGGTAACGGCGAGGGGGAGTCGCCTCGAACTCCAGCTTGTATCCCTGTGATTCTACTTGCAGAACCCAGGGATCCACCTGTGAGCGAGCCCACTGGTCGCTGAAGTTCCCGAGACGTGCCCCCACCGCACCTGGCTCCACCTGTGGAGCCCCAGCGTCATGCGGTGGACTCAGAGGAAGCGGGGGAAGATTTTTGATCCTGGGAACTGGCTGTCTGGTGCAGCTTTTTCCCTCTTCTCTTGTCTCTGTGCAGAAAGGAAGCGCCTTTGACCCGCTTGCTTTTCTGAAGCCGAAAGGACTGTACCTTATAATACGGTGCTTTCTTAGGCTGTGAGGAAACTTGAGGTAAATTTTTTCCTTCCCAGCAGTTGCTGTGGATACGAGGTCCCAGAGACCATCCCCAAACAATTCCTCACCCTTATAAGGCAGAATTTTCATGTGCCTTCTAAAGTCAGCATCGCCTGTCCACTGCCGGGTCCCTAATACCCTCCTGGCAGAATGGACATTGCATTAATTCTGGATGCCAGCCGGCAAATATCCCTCTGTGCATCCCTCATATATAAGACGACATCTTTAATATGCTCTATGGTTAGCAAATAGTATCCCTGTCCTGACAGGGTAATAGACCACGCTGCAGCAGCACTAGTCATGCTGAGGAAATTGCAGGTCTCAGTATAGTACCTGAGTGTGTATATACAGACTTCAGGATAGCCTCCTGCTTTTTATCAGAAGGCTCCTTCAAAGTGGCCGTATACTAAGACGGCAGTGCCACCTTTTTTGACAAACGTGTGAGCGCCTTATCCACCCTTGGGGATATCTCCCAACGTGACCTATCCTCTGGCGGGAAAGGGTACGCCCTCAGTAACTTTCTAGAAATTACCAGTTTCTTATCGGGGGAACCCACGCTTCTTCACACACTTCATTCACTCATCTGATGGGGGAACAAAACACTGTCTGCTTTTTCTCCCCAAACATAAAACCCCCTTTTTTGTGGTACCTGGGTTAATGTCAGAAATGTGTAACACATTTTTCATTGCCGAGATCATGCAACGGATGTTCCTAGTGGATTGTGTATATGTCTCAACCTCGTCGACACTGGAGTCAGACTCTGTGTCGACATCTGTGTCTGCCATCTGAGGTAGCGGGCGTTTTTGAGCCCCTGATGGCCTTTGAGACGCCTGGGCAGGCGCGGGTTGAGAAGCCGGCTGTCCCACAGCTGTTACGTCATCCAGCCTTTTATGAAAGGAGTTGACACTGTCGGTTAATACCTTCCACCTATCCATCCACTCTGGTGTCGGCCCCACAGGGGGCGACATCACATTTATCGGCATCTGCTCCGCCTCCACATAACCTTCCTCCTCAAACATGTCGACACAGCCGTACCGACACACCGCACACACACAGGGAATGCTCTGACTGAGGACAGGACCCCACAAAGTCCTTTGGGGAGACAGAGAGAGAGTATGCCAGCACACACCAGAGCTATATATAATGCAGGGATTAACACTATAACTGAGTGATTTTTCCCCAATAGCTTGTATACATAATATTGCGCCTAAATTTAGTGCCCCCCACCCCCTCTCTTTTTAACCCTTTGAGCTTGAAAACTACAGGGGAGAGTCTGGGAAGCTGTCTTCCAGCTGCACTGTGAAGAGAAAATAGCGCCAGTGTGCTGAGGGAGATAGCCCCGCCCCTTTTTCGGCTGACTTTTCTCCCGCTTTTTTTATGGATTCTGGCAGGGGTATTTATCACATGTATAGCCTCTGGGACTATATATTGTGATTTTTTGCCAGCCAAGGTATGAATATTGCTGCTCAGGGCGCCCCCCCCCCCAGCGCCCTGCACCCATCAGTGACCGGAGTGTGAGGTGTGCATGAGGAGCAATGGCGCACAGCTGCAGTGCTGTGCGCTACCTTGTTGAAGACCGAAGTCTTCTGCCGCCGATTTCCAGGACCATCTTCATGCTTCTGGCTCTGTAAGGGGGACGGCGGCGCAGCTCCGGGACCGAACGATCGAGGTTGGGTCCTGTGTTCGATCCCTCTGGAGCTAATGGTGTCCAGTAGCCTAAGAAGCCCAAACTATCTCCAGTCAGGTAGGTTCGCTTCTTCTCCCCTTAGTCCCTCGTAGCAGTGAGTCTGTTGCCAGCAGATCTCACTGAAAATAAAAAACCTAAAATATACTTTCTTTTCTAGGAGCTCAGGAGAGCCCCTAGTGTGCATCCAGCTCAGCCGGGCACAAGATTCTAACTGAGGTCTGGAGGAGGGTCATAGTGGGAGGAGCCAGTGCACACCAGGTCGTCCTAAAGCTTTCTTTAGTTGTGCCCAGTCTCCTGCGGAGCCGCTATTCCCCATGGTCCTTACGGAGTCCCAGCATCTACTTAGGACGTCAGAGAAAGAAAGAAATAAAGAGAAAGAAAGAAAGTAGAATCATACTTACCCTCTCCGCTGGCTCAGGCTCCTCGTGCAGCTTGACGATTCCCGGGCAGTAGACGAGGTGGAGGAGGGAGCCGCAGCAGCGCTGTGTTATTGATGGAGGCGCTGCTGCTGCCCCCCCTGCTTCACTATAGGCTGTTCTCGGAAGACAGCCTATAGTGAAGCAGAGGGGCAGCAGCAGCAGCGCCTCCACCAGTAACAAAGCGCTGCTGCGGCTCCCTCCTTCACCTCCGTCCTCCTCCTTCCCCCGTCCGTGCCGCTGCTCATCTCCTCTGTGGGCGGCTGTGCGCTGCGGGCAGCGGTTGCCCGCAGCGCACAGCGGCATGTAATGAGTCAGTTTGACTCATTACATGCTTGGGCCCCTGGACAGAGGCGGGCCCCAGTGCAAAGCACTGCTTGCCCTGCCGGTAGTTCCGCCTCTGCCACTTAGATTTATCCAGGAGCAGGTCTGTCCACGGCTTATGGACGACCAGCCATTCCACTCGAAACAGCCAGTAAACCGCTATGCATATAAATCTGCTCCAGCTCAAGACTCCCTCTCTCCAACTCCTCCTCAGACTTTCTATTAAACACTTAAATTTGGGCATCCCTAGAGACCAGGGAGCCTCGCAGGAAGGCCTTAAAAGCATCCCATGTCAGAGGGGCATCATCACACACTGGGTTATTCACAAAAAATTCCTTCCATAGCACCAGTAACTCAGAGGCAGCCCCCATCTGAGACAACCAAAAGGGGTTAAATCTCTAGAAGGATGCTGCCCTAGGGATACGGAAGTCTAAAGAAAGAAGTATGGGAGAGTGATCCGAGATCCCGCGAGCCAAATAGTCTACAAAAGAGACAGATGGAAGGTGGGAGCGGGATAAGAGAGCCATATCTATACAGGAAAACACACCAAATGTGCTAGAAAAGCATGAGTAGCTTTTAACCGAGGGAGAACATAAATGCCAAACATCAAGGAGACCCATTTCAGTAACCAAACGGGCGAAGGCAGTAGTGCCTTACCCCGTACAGTTTGAGAAACAGGTATAAATGCACAGGCTTTGATTAAAATACCAGTTATAGGGAGGGGGAATGTACACTGCCAGAAGTATAAATGGGGCATTATGGATGGTGCCAGCTAAAAAAACATAACCCAGCGGATCAATCTGCACCCTCTGACAAAGAAAACCCATATTTTTATGGATTAAGACTGACACCCCCTGGAATTAGAGTGAAAGGTAGAATGGAAGGTCCATCCCACCCACGGTTTTTTTAAGGAAAGTACACAGGTCTCCAATAAACCCGGGGAGTGGGTCCTATGCTGTTTTAACACCAGGGAGCGCTTAACCTTATCATTAAGGCCTATAATGTTCCATGAGACAATGTGAACCATTGCATGACAGTAAACACAATAAAGAGACGGGCCAGCACCGGTATCGCCCTAACACATAGCCGAACACCCTCCACCCATTAATATTACAAATCAGAGACCAGTCAAGAAATGCAGAAAAATAAAAAATACAGATAGACAAAGGTAAGAAAATTAACAAAACCCCAACCCCTACCACCCCGCATACCCACCTAAACATAGGTATACCTATTCCCGTAACCAAAACAACCAGACCCCAATAGAGAGTCAGGCAAATGAAACTATACTAAACACGGGGCAGCTATCCCCATAACCCATGGGCATGAGATCCCCAGCCATCAGCAAAAGAAGCCGGTGAGAAACACTAGCAGGCACCGAACCGCTATAAGGACACGAGTGGTTCAAGCAGCGATCATAGTAATCTAATAGAACATATTATAATTACGATGAATACCCTGGGGAGAACAAATGGCACTGTAATAACCATACAGAAAAATCCTAAACATATCAATCCAGCAGAGTAAATACTGCACAATAGTAAATAAAAAGAACAGAGAAATAGGTTAAGGCAGAAGTCTTGTCAAGGCGGAGCAGCCTGCGGAGCCAGTTGCAAATCAATCCAGACTGAGGCAGATTGAGGAGAATCAAAAAAGTGGGTACGATTACCAGCCACCACACGAAGACGGGCAGGAAACAACATTGAATACTGCAATTGACAGTCACGCAGTCTCTGCTTCACTTGAGTGAACTGTGAACGGGACTTCTGGAAATCGGAAGAAAAATCCTGGAACGCAGCAACTCTTTGACCCTCATGCTCCAGAGAGCCCTGAAGCCTGGCAAGGTGAAGAACAGCTTCTCTATCCTTGTAATGCAGGACCTTAGCAATAAAGGTGTGAGGTGGAGCACCAGGAGGAAGAAGGCGGGTAGGCACACTGTGGGCCCTCTCAACAGCAAATTGCAGAGTGAAGGAATCCTTACTGAACAGGGAGAGCAGCCAAGCTTCCAAAAAGTGTTCAGGCTGAGAGCCCTCAGCTTTTTCAGGGAGACCCACAAAATGCACATTGTTCCTCCTAAGACGTCCTTCTATATCCGTAAGCTTAAGTTTACAGGCCGACATCTGAGATTCCAAGGTGGAAAGTAGAGATGAGCGGGTTCGGTTCCTCGGAATCCGAACCCGCCCGAACTTCATGTTTTTTTTCACGGGTCCGAGCGACTCGGATCTTCCTGCCTTGCTCGGTTAACCCGAGCGCGCCCGAACGTCATCATGACGCTGTCAGATTCTCGCGAGACTCGGATTCTATATAAGGAGCCGCGCGTCGCCGCCATTTTCACACGTGCATTGAGATTGATAGGGAGAGGACGTGGCTGGCGTCCTCTCCATTTAGATTAGAAGAGAGAGAGTGAGATTGATTTGAGACAGAGACACTTGATTTACTGGAGCTTAGGAGTACTGTAGAGAGTGCAGAGTTTAGTAGTGACTGACCACAGTGACCACCAGACAGTGCAGTTTTATTTAATATAATCCGTTCTCTGCCTGAAAAAAACGATACACACAGTGACTCAGTCACATACCATATCTGTGTGCACTGCTCAGCCCAGTGTGCTGCATCATCTATGTATATATCTGACTGTGCTCACACAGCTTATAATTGTGGGGGAGACTGGGGAGCAGTGCCAGTTATAGGTTATAGCAGGAGCCAGGAGTACATATTATTAAAATTAAACAGTGCACACTTTTGCTGCAGGAGTGCCACTGCCAGTGTGACTGACCAGTGACCTGACCACACTGACCACCAGTATAGTTCGTAGTATACTATATTGTGATTGCCTGAAAAAGTTAAAAACTCGTCGTGTGACTTGTGTGGTGTTTTTTTTTTTATTCTATAAAAAACTCATTCTGCTGACAGACAGTGTCCAGCAGGTCCGTCATTATATAATATATACCTGTCCGGCTGCAGTAGTGATATATATATATTTTTTATATCATTATTTATCATCCAGTCGCAGCAGACACAGTACGGTAGTTCACGGCTGTAGCTACCTCTGTGTCGGCACTCGGCAGTCCATCCATAATTGTATACCACCTACCCGTGGTTTTTTTTTCTTTCTTCTTTATACATACATACTACATCTCTTTATCAATCAGTCTATATTAGCAGCAGACACAGTACAGTAGTCCACGGCTGTAGCTACCTCTGTGTCGGCACTCGGCAGTCCATCCATAATTGTATACCACCTACCCGTGGTTTTTTTTTCTTTCTTCTTTATACATACATACTACATCTCTTTATCAACCAGTCTATATTAGCAGCAGACACAGTACAGTACGGTAGTCCACGGCTGTAGCTACCTCTGTGTCGGCACTCGGCAGTCCGTCCATAATTGTATACCACCTACCCGTGGTTTTTTTTTCTTTCTTCTTTATACATACATACTACATCTCTTTATCAACCAGTCTATATTAGCAGCAGACACAGTACAGTAGTCCACGGCTGTAGCTACCTCTGTGTCGGCACTCGGCAGTCCATCCATAATTGTATACCACCTACCCGTGGTTTTTTTTTTCTTTCTTCTTTATACATACATACTACATCTCTTTATCAACCAGTCTATATTAGCAGCAGACACAGTACAGTACGGTAGTCCACGGCTGTAGCTACCTCTGTGTCGGCACTCGGCAGTCCGTCCATAATTGTATACCACCTACCCGTGGTTTTTTTTTCTTTCTTCTTTATACATACTACATCTCATTATCATCCAGTCTATATTAGCAGCAGACACAGTACAGTACGGTAGTCCACGGCTGTAGCTACCTCTGTGTCGGCACTCGGCAGTCCGTCCATAATTGTATACCACCTACCCGTGGTTTTTTTTTTTCTTTCTTCTTTATACATACTACATCTCATTATCAACCAGTCTATATTAGCAGCAGACACAGTACGGTAGTCCACGGCTGTAGCTACCTCTGTGTCGGCACTCGGCAGTCCGTCCATAATTGTATACCACCTACCCGTGGTTTTTTTTTTCTTTCTTCTTTATACATACTACATCTCATTATCAACCAGTCTATATTAGCAGCAGACACAGTACGGTAGTCCACGGCTGTAGCTACCTCTGTGTCGGCACTCGGCAGTCCATCCATAATTGTATACCACCTACCCGTGGTTTTTTTTTCTTTCTTCTTTATACATACATACTACATCTCATTATCATCCAGTCTATATTAGCAGCAGACACAGTACAGTACAATAGTCCACGGCTGTAGCTACCTCTGTGTCGGCACTCGGCAGTCCATCCATAATTGTATACTAGTATCCATCCATCTCCATTGTTTACCTGAGGTGCCTTTTAGTTGTGCCTATTAAAATATGGAGAACAAAAATGTTGAGGTTCCAAAATTAGGGAAAGATCAAGATCCA
The DNA here is from genome assembly GCF_028390025.1 of Pseudophryne corroboree. Classification (NCBI taxonomy): domain Eukaryota; kingdom Metazoa; phylum Chordata; class Amphibia; order Anura; family Myobatrachidae; genus Pseudophryne; species Pseudophryne corroboree. The sequence continues at coordinate 302,329,659 of NC_086449.1, read as the reverse complement.
CTTCCACCTCGTGCTGAAGCTGCTGCCACTAGTCATGGCCGAGACGATGAAATGCCAGCAACGTCGTCTGCCAAGGCCGATGCCCAATGTCATAGTACAGAGCATGTCAAATCCACAACACCAAATATCAGTAAAAAAAGGACTCCAAAACCTAAAATAAAATTGTCGGAGGAGAAGCGTAAACTTGCCAATATGCCATTTACCACACGGAGTGGCACGGAACGGCTGAGGCCCTGGCCTATGTTCATGGCTAGTGGTTCAGCTTCACATGAGGATGGAAGCACTCAGCCTCTCGCTAGAAAACTGAAAAGACTCAAGCTGGCAAAAGCACCGCAAAGAACTGTGCGTTCTTCGAAATCCCAAATCCACAAGGAGAGTCCAATTGTGTCGGTTGCGATGCCTGACCTTCCCAACACTGGACGTGAAGAGCATGCGCCTTCCACCATTTGCACGCCCCCTGCAAGTGCTGGAAGGAGCACCCGCAGTCCAGTTCCTGATAGTCAGATTGAAGATGTCAGTGTTGAAGTACACCAGGATGAGGAGGATATGGGTGTTGCTGGCGCTGGGGAGGAAATTGACCAGGAGGATTCTGATGGTGAGGTGGTTTGTTTAAGTCAGGCACCCGGGGAGACACCTGTTGTCCGTGGCAGGAATATGGCCGTTGACATGCCTGGTGAAAATACCAAAAAAATCAGCTCTTCGGTGTGGAAGTATTTCACCAGAAATGCGGACAACATTTGTCAAGCCGTGTGTTCCCTTTGTCAAGCTGTAATAAGTAGGGGTAAGGACGTTAACCACCTCGGAACATCCTCCCTTATACGTCACCTGCAGCGCATTCATAATAAGTCAGTGACAAGTTCAAAAACTTTGGGCGACAGCGGAAGCAGTCCACTGACCAGTAAATCCCTTCCTCTTGTAACCAAGCTCACGCAAACCACCCCACCAACTCCCTCAGTGTCAATTTCCTCCTTCCCCAGGAATGCCAATAGTCCTGCAGGCCATGTCACTGGCAATTCTGACGAGTCCTCTCCTGCCTGGGATTCCTCCGATGCATCCTTGCGTGTAACGCCTACTGCTGCTGGCGCTGCTGTTGTTGCTGCTGGGAGTCGATGGTCATCCCAGAGGGGAAGTCGTAAGCCCACTTGTACTACTTCCAGTAAGCAATTGACTGTCCAACAGTCCTTTGCGAGGAAGATGAAATATCACAGCAGTCATCCTGCTGCAAAGCGGATAACTGAGGCCTTGACAACTATGTTGGTGTTAGACGTGCGTCCGGTATCCGCCGTTAGTTCACAGGGAACTAGACAATTTATTGAGGCAGTGTGCCCCCGTTACCAAATACCATCTAGGTTCCACTTCTGTAGGCAGGCGATACCGAGAATGTACACGGACGTCAGAAAAAGACTCACCAGTGTTCTAAAAAATGCAGTTGTACCCAATGTCCACTTAACCACGGACATGTGGACAAGTGGAGCAGGGCAGGGTCAGGACTATATGACTGTGACAGCCCACTGGGTAGATGTATGGACTCCCGCCGCAAGAACAGCAGCGGCGGCACCAGTAGCAGCATCTCGCAAACGCCAACTCTTTCCTAGGCAGGCTACGCTTTGTATCACCGCTTTCCAGAATACGCACACAGCTAAAAACCTCTTACGGCAACTGAGGAAGATCATCGCAGAATGGCTTACCCCAATTGGACTCTCCTGTGGATTTGTGGCATCGGACAACGCCAGCAATATTGTGTGTGCATTAAATATGGGCAAATTCCAGCACGTCCCATGTTTTGCACATACCTTGAATTTGGTGGTGCAGAATTTTTAAAAAAACGACAGGGGCGTGCAAGAGATGCTGTCGGTGGCCAGAAGAATTGCGGGACACTTTCGGCGTACAGGCACCACGTACAGAAGACTGGAGCACCACCAAAAACTACTGAACCTGCCCTGCCATCATCTGAAGCAAGAAGTGGTAACGTGGTGGAATTCAACCCTCTATATGCTTCAGAGGTTGGAGGAGCAGCAAAAGGCCATTCAAGCCTATACAATTGAGCACGATATAGGAGGTGGAATGCACCTGTCTCAAGCGCAGTGGAGAATGATTTCAACGTTGTGCAAGGTTCTGATGCCCTTTGAACTTGCCACACGTAAAGTCAGTTCAGACACTGCCAGCCTGAGTCAGGTCATTCCCCTCATCAGGCTTTTGCAGAAGAAGCTGGAGACATTGAAGGAGGAGCTAACACGGAGCGATTCCGCTAGGCATGTGGGACTTGTGGATGGAGCCCTTAATTCGCTTAACAAGGATTCACGGGTGGTCAATCTGTTGAAATCAGAGCACTACATTTTGGCCACCGTGCTCGATCCTAGATTTAAAACCTACCTTGGATCTCTCTTTCCGGCAGACACAAGTCTGCTGGGGTTGAAAGACCTGCTGGTGAGAAAATTGTCAAGTCAAGCGGAACGCGACCTGTCAACATCTCCTCCTTCACATTCTCCCGCAACTGGGGGTGCGAGGAAAAGGCTCAGAATTCCGAGCCCACCCGCTGGCGGTGATGCAGGGCAGTCTGGAGCGACTGCTGATGCTGACATCTGGTCCGGACTGAAGGACCTGACAACGATTACGGACATGTCGTCTACTGTCACTGCATATGATTCTCTCAACATTGAAAGAATGGTGGAGGATTATATGAGTGACCGCATCCAAGTAGGCACGTCACACAGTCCGTACTTATACTGGCAGGAAAAAGAGGCAATTTGGAGGCCCTTGCACAAACTGGCTTTATTCTACCTAAGTTGCCCTCCCACAAGTGTGTACTCCGAAAGAGTGTTTAGTGCCGCCGCTCACCTTGTCAGCAATCGGCGTACGAGGTTACATCCAGAAAATGTGGAGAAGATGATGTTCATTAAAATGAATTATAATCAATTCCTCCGCGGAGACATTGACCAGCAGCAATTGCCTCCTCAAAGTACACAGGGACCTGAGATGGTGGATTCCAGTGGGGACGAATTGATAATCTGTGAGGAGGGGGATGTACACGGTGATATATCGGAGGATGATAATGAGGTGGACATCTTGCCTCTGTAGAGCCAGTTTGTGCAAGGAGAGATTAATTGCTTCTTTTTTGGGGGGGGTCCAAACCAACCCGTCATATCAGTCACAGTCGTGTGGCAGACCCTGTCACTGAAATGATGGGTTGGTTAAAGTGTGCATGTCCTGTTTATACAACATAAGGGTGGGTGGGAGGGCCCAAGGACAATTCCATCTTGCACCTCTTTTTTCTTTTATTTTTCTTTGCGTCATGTGCTGTTTGGGGAGGGTTTTTTGGAAGGGCCATCCTGCGTGACACTGCAGTGCCACTCCTAGATGGGCCCGGTGTTTGTGTCGGCCACTAGGGTCGCTTATCTTACTCACACAGTCAGCTACCTCATTGCGCCTCTTTTTTTCTTTGCGTCATGTGCTGTTTGGGGAGGGTTTTTTGGAAGGGCCATCCTGCGTGACACTGCAGTGCCACTCCTAGATGGGCCCGGTGTTTGTGTCGGCCACTAGGGTCGCTTATCTTACTCACACAGTCAGCTACCTCATTGCGCCTCTTTTTTTCTTTGCGTCATGTGCTGTTTGGGGAGGGTTTTTTGGAAGGGACATCCTGCGTGACACTGCAGTGCCACTCCTAGATGGGCCCGGTGTTTGTGTCGGCCACTAGGGTCGCTTATCTTACTCACACAGCTACCTCATTGCGCCTCTTTTTTTCTTTGCGTCATGTGCTGTTTGGGGAGGGTTTTTTGGAAGGGACATCCTGCGTGACACTGCAGTGCCACTCCTAGATGGGCCAGGTGTTTGTGTCGGCCACTAGGGTCGCTTAGCTTAGTCATCCAGCGACCTCGGTGCAAATTTTAGGACTAAAAATAATATTGTGAGGTGTGAGGTATTCAGAATAGACTGAAAATGAGTGGAAATTATGGTTTTTGAGGTTAATAATACTTTGGGATCAAAATGACCCCCAAATTCTATGATTTAAGCTGTTTTTTAGGGTTTTTTGAAAAAAACACCCGAATCCAAAACACACCCGAATCCGACAAAAAAAATTCGGTGAGGTTTTGCCAAAACGCGGTCGAACCCAAAACACGGCCGCGGAACCGAACCCAAAACCAAAACACAAAACCCGAAAAATTTCCGGCGCTCATCTCTAGTGGAAAGACGACTCGGAATAGGCATATAGGAATCCTCCAGAGTTGAAATAAGGGTTTTCTGTCTCACCAATCCTGTCACAAAGCTTTTGCATATCCTGACGAATAAAAGAAATCTCAACATGTACCTTCGCCACCCTGTCGACAAGGCATTTCTCAGAGTCAGTGATAGCTTGCAAAAGCTGGGACATGGTAACTTCAGGAGATCCAGCCATATCAGGGAGAGGGAGGGCGGGAATCAGTATGAGAAGGAGACGTCGGCATTGAGGATGCCGGGGTCTGATTGCCTCAGGCAAATCCTGCCAAACGGTCTGCAGCAGACTGATTGTGCAGCCGGACCATCAGGGATCCTCAGCGACAGCAGTCCAGTGATAGCTCCACAAAAAGGTAGGAAAAGGGCCCCAGGAGGAGGGACAGCAACACACAGTATTATGACATGCCACAGGTCTCCAGTAATTGTATTCCACAGGCAGGACAATATTAAACTGAAAATGCCTAGCAGGTAAGGCAGGTACAAAGAAACAGGAGAGGGAGAGCAGCCAGCTATCTCCCATCAGCACTCAAGTCACTGCCAGCAGAGAGACCCAGGGTGCAGCAGCACAGATCTGAGGGAACTTCTAAAATGGTGGAGGGTATTTCCCACCTCACAGGCACTTGTCGAAGTCAAAAATATTACAGCCATGCACATCATGTACAAACACCACACAGATGGCCTCCGTGCATGTACTTGTTCTGCCATGCGTGCACATACTCGCAAGTTGTGTATAATTGCTCACGCATTAGTGCGTATTAGCGCGTGGTATGAGTAATTACGGTAGCATTTGTATTCGCATGGAAAAGCCACAAAGACATATTTCATATTTAATCCACATAGTGCGCGATTTACACATAGCCCACATGCACCACACCAGCGAGCTACACTTGCTTAAAAGGTACAACAACAACAAAGGGATTCACCTTTACAGGATATGAGGGGACAGAATTAGGTTAGGAGGTGGTGTTTGGTATCCAGCCGTAAGGTATTTTATGAGCAATATTCCGGTTGCAGTTTGCAGAAGATAGCACGCTCCTGCGCATAGATATGCACAGGAACAGTATATTAATATTAACTGTATTTACTGTACTCTTGATATTCGGCGGGAACCCAGTGGAGACCATTTGCAAGTGCACCTGGACCAGGCATTGCCCACCTATTCAAACCGACCTATGACCCCTCCTGTACTGTAAATGACCAGCCCTTTGACCTACCGGTGAAGAGATTACAGTTTCTATTGTATCATGTTTTGGACAAATGTATAAAAGCCCCGCTGCCTGTTCGGCCACACACATTCTCTGAAGGTCATCTATCTTGATTGACTGAGGACCGGGACCTGGTGGCGCAGGCGAAACAAATGTATATATCATTGATTGTAGCCTCTTCTCTTATTGTGATTGTATTATTTGTTGTAACCCCCTGTTAGTAAATAACTGTTGGTGGGTCGGATCCCAACATATTTAAATACAATTGGTGTCGTGTCCCTTTCCTGCTAAAGGTTTAAAGTGTATCTCAGCCACACGTGTTGTTGCATTGTGCTCACAGCGTGTAGGCCTGTGTATGCAAAGTGTGTACTTATTGCGCCCATTCGGTGTGAGTACGCAGAGTGCGTACACGGTACGGGCTTGTGTACGTAAGGTGTGTAAACAACACAGAGGTTAAGGATTATATTCAACGGCCGCAGCAGCTCGAACTTTGGGGTAAAAGGTATTGCTTTTTCATCCTATAAGTTAATCAGCTTTAACAATTGGGGGCTCAGTCCGGTTTTTTACACACTCATAGACTTGCAGGCCATAAAACAGACTTTGATCTAGCAACAAAGGGTGGAGACGCATCTTTAGGTAAACCTTTTTCTGGTTGCTTGGGTGTTTTAAAACCCTCTTTTGTGTTGTTAGATCACGTCTGTACTGCAGTCTTAAGAGGTGCTGATGTAACCCGGAGGACACAGGAAAAAAGCTATTTAAAATCTGTGTGAAAAATTTTTGGCTCGAAAAGCGTACACAAAGCGTACAAATACTTTGCATACTCTCCCACATTGTTTATTGAGTTCATCTTCTTCCCTGTAATGCGGCGCGTTGGGACACTGGAGCTAAGAATAGTGACTGGCTGCTTGGCTGCTGTGCGACTCTCCGGGAGAGCCACTGCCAAAGGAAGGACAGCAGCCTAGCTGCTTCCAGGAGAAGAAGCAGGAGAAGCATTACCCACCCCTCCCCCACTCGTAGTACCTCCGGGCCCCATCCGCGGCACCCGCACACACAACCTCCACCACCCATGGTGGCGCCAGACCCCCTCCCCCACCCGCAGCACCCCCACACCCGCCCCTCCTCCACCTGCCACACCACTGCACCTGCCCTTCCCCCACCTGCGGCACCCCCGCATCTGTGGTGGCTCCGGACCCCACCTTCGGCACCTGCCCCTCGCCCACCACACCAGCCCCTCCCCCACCCACGCCACCCAACACAACCACCCCTCCCCCACCCGCTGCACCCCCAGACCCCCTCCCACATCCACGTCTCTCCTGCACCCGCCACTCCCCCAACCACAGCACCTACTAGGTGATTCATCAGGCCCTACGTGTGCTGTTCACGCCATTGCAAGGGGCTATGACCCCTTAACCATCGCACGCCCTTTGTCCGTGCAATATTTAACCACTCACACAATTATGACTGGAGGTAATACTCCATATAATACAAATATTGCACGCCTCAAGGGTATGCAAGGGTTAAGGGGGCGTAGCCCTTACAATGGTGTGAAGAGCGCCCGTAGGGCGCGATTAATCACCTAATAGTATATATGTATACAGAGAGGGTAGTTCAGTAAATGCAAGAGGCAAGGGACAAACAAGTAGCCAGTGTCCTACAATGGGGCTGGAGAATCAATGGAATATCTAGATTTCATCCATAGACCCCAGACCTTATCATATTTACCTGGACATTTGCGTTTAGCATACATAAAATGCTCATGAGAGAGCGTAGTGTTAACAAGTGCCATCCATGCAGGAAAGGCGGGAGGGTCCCACGCCATCAAGATACATGTGATACATATATGTGCCAAAGTAAGGAGATTGGTAAGATACACTTTGAGAGGACCACTAAGAGAGTCCTCCAAATCCAGCCCAAATAAACATATGTGAGGGGTCAGAATAGGGAACTGAATACCCGTATCATGGATACAGTTCGTCACCTCCTCCCAATAAGCAGAAATACGTGGACACAGCCAGAGCAGATGACAGAAGCCAGCATCCAAAGCCTTACATTTCGGACAAGCATTGGACAGTAATCCACCTATACGAAATAGCCTACTCCGAGTCCAATAAATTCTGTGCAGAATATAGAGCTGGATTTGATGGAATCTAGCATAGGCCGTAGCGATTCTAGGAGAGCCAAGCATACAATCGCAGTCCTCATTGTCGAGAGCACCCAGGTCAGGCACCCATTTATCTCTCAATGGTCCTAAGGAGAGGAGGAGAGGAGAGAGGAATAGAGAGCTGACACAGTTCTACGTTCAGGCATGTTACGTATCAGCGCATGTATGGGTGAGTCAGAGAATTGCGGAGGAGCATTACCCCACTGTGCAAATAAGGCATGTATGAGCTTTAATTAACAATAAAAGTATTGTCTAGGAACAGCATATGTGATTGAGAAGTATTCAAACGTATGAAGGACACTGTCCTGATACAGTTGACCCACAGTTGAGATACCAAAAGAGGTCCACCCCAAACCACTGTCCAACAATTGAACCTCAGGAAAAGTCATATTATGCCACAAAGGGGAGCAAGGGTCAACAGTATTGTCCCTAGAGATGTGCACTTGAAATTTTTCGGGTTTTGTGTTTTGGTTTTGGGTTCGGTTCCGCGGCCGTGTTTTGGGTTCGACCGCATTTTGGCAAAACCTCACCGAATTTTTTTTGTCGGATTCGGGTGTGTTTTGGATTCGGGTGTTTTTTTCAAAAAACACTAAAAAACAGCTTAAATCATAGAATTTGGGGGACATTTTGATCCCAAAGTATTATTAACCTCAAAAACCATAATTTCCACTCATTTTCAGTCTATTCTGAACACCTCACACCTCACAATATTATTTTTAGCCCTAAAATTTGCACCGAGGTCGCTGGATGACTAAGCTAAGCGACCCTAGTGGCCGACGCAAACACCTGGCCCATCTAGGAGTGGCACTGCAGTGTCACGCAGGATGGCCCTTCCAAAAAACACTCCCCAAACAGCACATGACGCAAAGAAGAAAAGAGGCGCAATGAGGTAGCTGTGTGAGTAAGATAAGCGACCCTAGTGGCCGACACAAACACCTGGCCCAACTAGGAGTGGCACTGCAGTGTCACGCAGGATGGCCCTTCCAAAAAACACTCCCCAAACAGCACATGACGCAAAGAAAAAAAGAGGCGCAATGAGGTAGCTGTGTGAGTAAGATAAGCGACCCTAGTGGCCGACACAAACACCTGGCCCATCTAGGAGTGGCACTGCAGTGTCACGCAGGATGGCCCTTCCAAAAAACACTCCCCAAACAGCACATGACGCAAAGAAAAAAAGAGGCGCAATGAGGTAGCTGTGTGAGTAAGATAAGCGACCCTAGTGGCCGACACAAACACCTGGCCCATCTAGGAGTGGCACTGCAGTGTCACGCAGGATAGCCCTTCCAAAAAACACTCCCCAAACAGCACATGACGCAAAGAAAAAAAGAGGCGCAATGAGGTAGCTGTGTGAGTAAGATAAGCGACCCTAGTGGCCGACAAAAACACCTGGCCCCTCTAGGAGTGGCACTGCAGTGTCACGCAGGATGGCCCTTCCAAAAAACACTCCCCAAACAGCACATGACGCAAAGAAAAAAAGAGGCGCAATGAGGTAGCTGTGTGAGTAAGATAAGCGACCCTAGTGGCCGACACAAACACCTGGCCCATCTAGGAGTGGCACTGCAGTGTCACGCAGGATGGCCCTTCCAAAAAACACTCCCCAAACAGCACATGACGCAAAGAAAAAAAGAGGCGCAATGAGGTAGCTGTGTGAGTAAGATAAGGGCCCTAGTGGCCGACACAAAGACCTGGCCCATCTAGGAGTGGCACTGCAGTGTCACGCAGGATGGCTCTTCAAAAAAATACTCCCCAAACAGCACATGACGCAAAGAAAAATTAAAGAAAAAAGAGGTGCAAGATGGAATTGTCCTTGGGCCCTCCCACCCACCCTTATGTTGTATAAACAGGACATGCACACTTTAACCAACCCATCATTTCAGTGACAGGGTCTGCCACACGACTGTGACTGAAATGACGGGTTGGTTTGGACCCCCACCAAAAAAGAAGCAATTAATCTCTCCTTGCACAAACTGGCTCTACAGAGGCAAGATGTCCACCTCATCATCATCCTCCGATATATCACCGTGTACATCCCCCTCCTCACAGATTATCAATTCGTCCCCACTGGAATCCACCATCTCAGCTCCCTGTGTACTTTGTGGAGGCAATTGCTGCTGGTCAATGTCTCCACGGAGGAATTGATTATAATTCATTTTAATGAACATCATCTTCTCCACATTTTCTGGAAGTAACCTCGTACGCCGATTGCTGACAAGGTGAGCGGCGGCACTAAACACTCTTTCGGAGTACACACTTGTGGGAGGGCAACTTAGGTAGAATAAAGCCAGTTTGTGCAAGGGCCTCCAAATTGCCTCTTTTTCCTGCCAGTATAAGTACCTACTTGGATGTGCCTACTTGGATGCGGTCACTCATATAATCCTCCACCATTCTTTCAATGGGGAGAGAATCATATGCAGTGCCAGTAGACGACATGTCCGTAATCGTTGGCAGGTCCTTCAGTCCGGACCAGATGTCAGCATCAGCAGTCGCTCCAGACTGCCCTGCATCACCGCCAGCGGGTGGGCTCGGAATTCTGAGCCTTTTCCTCGCACCCCCAGTTGCGGGAGAATGTGAAGGAGGAGATGTTGACAGGTCGCGTTCCGCTTGACTTGACAATTTTCTCACCAGCAGGTCTTTGAACCCCAGCAATCTTGTGTGTGCCGCAAAGAGAGATCCAAGGTAGGTTTTAAATCTAGGATCGAGCACGGTGGCCAAAATGTAGTGCTCTGATTTCAACAGATTGACCACCCGTGAATCCTTGTTAAGCGAATTAAGGGCTCCATCCACAAGTCCCACATGCCTAGCGGAATCGCTCTGTGTTAGCTCCTCCTTCAATGTCTCCAGCTTCTTCTGCAAAAGCCTGATGAGGGGAATGACCTGACTCAGGCTGGCAGTGTCTGAACTGACTTCACGTGTGGCAAGTTCAAAGGGCAGCAGAACCTTGCACAACGTTGAAATCATTCTCCACTGCGCTTGAGACAGGTGCATTCCACCTCCTATATCGTGCTCAATTGTATAGGCTTGAATGGCCTTTTGCTGCTCCTCCAACCTCTGAAGCATATATAGGGTTGAATTCCACCTCGTTACCACTTCTTGCTTCAGATGATGGCAGGGCAGGTTCAGGCGTTTTTGGTGGTGCTCCAGTCTTCTGTACGTGGTGCCTGTACGCCAAAAGTGTCCCGCAATTCTTCTGGCCACCGACAGCATCTCTTGCACGCCCCTGTCGTTTTTTTAAAAATTCTGCACCACCAAATTCAAGGTATGTGCAAAACATGGGACGTGCTGGAATTTGCCCATATTTAATGCACACACAATATTGCTGGCGTTGTCCGATGCCACAAATCCACAGGAGAGTCCAATTGGGGTAAGCCATTCCGCGATGATCTTCCTCAGTTGCCGTAAGAGGTTTTCAGCTGTGTGCGTATTCTGGAAACCGGTGATACAAAGCGTAGCCTGCCTAGGAAAGAGTTGGCGTTTGCGAGATGCTGCTACTGGTGCCGCCGCTGCTGTTCTTGCGGCGGGAGTCCATACATCTACCCAGTGGGCTGTCACAGTCATATAGTGCTGAGCCTGCCCTGCTCCACTTGTCCACATGTCCGTGGTTAAGTGGACATTGGGTACAACTGCATTTTTTAGGACACTGGTGAGTCTTTTTCTGACGTCCGTGTACATTCTCGGTATCGCCTGCCTACAGAAGTGGAACCTAGATGGTATTTGGTAACGGGGGCACACTACCTCAAGAAATTGTCTAGTTCCCTGTGAACTAACGGCGGATACCGGACGCACGTCTAACACCAACATAGTTGTCAAGGCCTCAGTTATCCGCTTTGCAACAGGATGACTGCTGTGATATTTCATCTTCCTCGCAAAGGACTGTTGGACAGTCAATTGCTTGGTGGAAGTAGTAAAAGTGGGCTTACGACTTCCCCTCTGGGATGACCATCGACTCCCAGCAGCAACAACAGCAGCGCCAGCAGCAGTAGGCGTTACACGCAAGGATGCATCGGAGGAATCCCAGGCAGGAGAGGACTCGTCAGAATTGCCAGTGACATGGCCTGCAGGACTATTGGCATTCCTGGGGAAGGAGGAAATTGACACTGAGGGAGTTGGTGGGGTGGTTTGCGTGAGCTTGGTTACAAGAGGAAGGGATTTACTGGTCAGTGGACTGATTCCGCTGTCGCCCAAAGTTTTTGAACTTGTCACTGACTTATTATGAATGCGCTGCAGGTGACGTATAAGAGAGGATGTTCCGAGGTGGTTAACGTCCTTACCCCTACTTATTACAGCTTGACAAAGGCAACACACGGCTTGACAAATGTTGTCCGCATTTCTGTTGAAATACTTCCACACCGAAGAGCTGATTTTTTTGGTATTTTCACCAGGCATGTCAATGGCCATATTCCTCCCACGGACAACAGGTGTCTCCCCGGGTGCCTGACTTAAACAAACCACCTCACCATCAGAATCCTCCTTGTCAATTTCCTCCCCAGCGCCAGCAACACCCATATCCTCCTCATCCTGGTGTACTTCAACACTGACATCTTCAATATGACTATCAGGAACTGGACTGCGGGTGCTCCTTCCAGCACTTGCAGGGGGCGTGCAAATGGTGGAAGGCGCATGCTCTTCACGTCCAGTGTTGGGAAGGTCAGGCATCGCAACCGACACAATTGGACCCTCCTTGTGGATTTGGGATTTCGAAGAACGCACAGTTCTTTGCTGTGCTTTTGCCAGCTTGAGTCTTTTCATTTTTCTAGCGAGAGGCTGAGTGCTTCCATCCTCATGTGAAGCTGAACCACTAGCCATGAACATAGGCCAGGGCCTCAGCCGTTCCTTGCCACTCCGTGTGGTAAATGGCATATTGGCAAGTTTACGCTTCTCCTTCGACAATTTTATTTTAGATTTTTGAGTCCTTTTTTTACTGATATTTGGTGTTTTGGATTTTACATGCTCTGTACTATGACATTGGGCATCGGCCTTGGCAGACGACGTTGCTGGCATTTCATCGTCTCGGCCATGACTAGTGGCAGCAGCTTCAGCACGAGGTGGAAGTCGATCTTGATCTTTCCCTATTTTTGGAACCTCAACATTTTTGTTCTCCATATTTTAATAGGCACAACTAAAAGGCACCTCAGGTAAACAATGGAGATGGATGGATACTAGTATACTTATGGATGACGAGCGACTGCCGACACAGAGGTAGCTACAGCCGTGGACTACCGTACTGTGTCTGCTGCTAATATAGACTGGATGATAATGAGATAAAATTAAAATATATATATATATATATCACACTAGTACTGCAGCCGGACAGGTATATATTATGTAATGACGGACCTGCTGGACACTGTCTGTCTGTCAGACTCAGCACTGCAGACTCCTAAAGTAAGCTACTAGTATCAAGAAGATAGAAAAAAAAAAACCACGGGTAGGTGGTATACAATTATGGATGGACGAGCGACTGCCGACACAGAGGTAGCTACAGCCGTGGACTACCGTACTGTGTCTGCTGCTAATATAGACTGGATGATAATGAGATAAAATTAAAATATATATATATATCACACTAGTACTGCAGCCGGACAGGTATATATTATGTAATGACGGACCTGCTGGACACTGTCTGTCAGCACTGCAGACTCCTAAAGTAAGCTACTAGTATCAAGAAGATAGAAAAAAAAAAACCACGGGTAGGTGGTATACAATTATGGATGGACGAGCGACTGCCGACACAGAGGTAGCTACAGCCGTGGACTACCGTACTGTGTCTGCTGCTAATATAGACTGGATGATAATGAGATAAAATTAAAATATATATATATATCACACTAGTACTGCAGCCGGACAGGTATATATTATGTAATGACGGACCTGCTGGACACTGTCTGTCAGACTCAGCACTGCAGACTCCTAAAGTAAGCTACTAGTATCAAGAAGATAGAGAAAAAAAAAACCACGGGTAGGTGGTATACAATTATGGATGGACGAGCGACTGCCGACACAGAGGTAGCTACAGCCGTGGACTACCGTACTGTGTCTGCTGCTAATATAGACTGGATGATAATGAGATAAAATTAAAATATATATATATATATCACACTAGTACTGCAGCCGGACAGGTATATATTATGTAATGACGGACCTGCTGGACACTGTCTGTCAGCACTGCAGACTCCTAAAGTAAGCTACTAGTATCAAGAAGATAGAAAAAAAAAACCACGGGTAGGTGGTATACAATTATGGATGGACGAGCGACTGCCGACACAGAGGTAGCTACAGCCGTGGACTACCGTACTGTGTCTGCTGCTAATATAGACTGGATGATAATGAGATAAAATTAAAATATATATATATATATATCACACTAGTACTGCAGCCGGACAGGTATATATTATGTAATGACGGACCTGCTGAACACTGTCTGCAGAATGCGTTTATAAAAACACCACACGACGAGTGTTTAACTTTTTCAGGCAGACAATCACAATATACTGGTGGTCAGCAGACAATCACAATACTGGTGGTCAGTGGTCACTGGTCAGTCACACTGGCAGTGGCACTCTGGCAGCAAAAGTGTGCACTGTACTTAAAATATGTACTCCTGCTATAACTGCTCCCCAGTCTCCCCCACAATTAAGCTGTGTGAGCAGTGAGCACTCAGCAGTCAGATAATGATATACAGTATATGATGCAGCACACTGGGCTGAGCACAGATATGGTATGTGTGACTGTATCACACTGTGTATCGTTTTTTTTCAGGCAGAGAACGGATTAATTAAACTGGTGGCACTGGTCACTGGTCACACTATCAGCAGCAAGTAGTACTCCGCCTATATGCTCCCCAAAATTTGTGTCTCTCTCTAGTACTCTAGTCACTCTAAACGGAGAGGACGCCAGCCACGTCCTCTCCCTATCAATCTCAATGCACGTGTGAAAATGGCGGCAACGCGCGGCTCCTTATATAGAATCCGAGTCTCGCGATAGAATCCGAGCCTCGCGAGAATCCGACAGCGGGATGATGACGTTCGGGCGCGCTCGGGTTAACCGAGCAAGGCGGGAAGATCCGAGTCGCTCGGCCCCGTGTAAAAAAACCTGAAGTTCGGGCGGGTTCGGATTCCGAGGAACCGAACCCGCTCATCTCTAATTGTCCCCCAACAATTTCTCCACTGCAAGCCAAACCCACCTAGCCTTTTGTAATATAGGGGGAAGAGAGGAATCAAAGAGCGAGCCAGTAGGAATTGCAGCGGAGAAAACGCCAGGCCAGCCATATCCAGAAGGGCCACAGGAAGGTTACCATAATCCCCAGGAGAAACCCATTCTCCCAACTGAACTACCTGAGCAGCCACATAATAAAGGTACAAGTCCGGCAGGGACAAACCCCCCTCATGCCAAGGCATATATAATGTCTTAACAGCCTACTTCCCGCCCATATATAAGAGGTAATGTGACAAGTAATCAGATGAAATTGGGAAAGGGGAATATAAAGTGGGGCATTTTGTAATATATATAAGAATTTTGGCTGAATAATCATTTTGACAAGGTTCACCCGACCCATAACAGATAGAGGGAGTTTCTGCCAAACACGTGACTTTTCTCGCAATCGCACAATTTGGGGAGTTAAGTTCAGTGCAATAAAGTCAGCTAGAGAATGAGAAATCTGAATGCCTAAATACTTAAATTGGGAGCACCATTTCAAGGGAAAGTCATAAGTAGGGGGATGCAGGGTGGATGGAAGGAATAGGAACACCACCGACTTGTCCCAGTTAATGTGGATTCCTGAATAAAAGCCAAACTCCTCAACCAGCTCAAGGAGCTGAGGCAAAGAATGAGACATATTAGACAGGAAGAGAATCATATCGTCAGCGTATCAGCCAATTTTTTCTTCACAGTGTACAACCTTAATACCCTTAATGGCAGAGTAGGCTCTAATTTTACATGCCTGGGGTTCTATGGCCAGCACAAAGAGCAAAGGGGACAAGGGGCAGCCCTGGTGCGTTCCCCTCTCCAGGGGGAAGGAGTCGCTGGTAAAGCCATTAACATTCACCCTAACAGCCGGGGAGGAGTATAAAAGTTTAACCCAAGCTATAAAATTCGGGCCCAAGCCAAACCTAGCCAATACTTCCCAAAGATAAATCTATTCCA
Organism: Pseudophryne corroboree; assembly: GCF_028390025.1. NCBI lineage: Eukaryota > Metazoa > Chordata > Amphibia > Anura > Myobatrachidae > Pseudophryne > Pseudophryne corroboree. The sequence goes on along the minus strand of NC_086449.1, from coordinate 302,313,942 downwards.
CGAAATCAAAGGCACGAGCAGCATTCAGGGAAACAATGACCACATCGTCCATCTCCTCACCAGCCAACTGCATATAAGTAGAAAGACGACGTAAATTAAGGGCAGTAGATCTGCCTGGCATAAAACCAGTTTGGTCCCTGTGCACTATTTCAAGTACCACAGTATTAAGATGAAGAACCAGCAATTCCGCCAGTATTTTAATATCAGTGGAAAGTAAGGAGATAGGACTATACGAGTCATGTAAACAAGAGTCTTTACCTGGCTTCGGAATCAGGACCACTAATGCTTCCGTCATAGAGGGGGGAAGAGAACCATCAGCCATCAAAGAGTTAAAAATTTTCAGAAGCTTAGGCGCAAAAAAATCTACAGTATATGGGTTTTATACAATTCAATGGGAAGGTCATGCACCCCAGGGGCCTTATTATTAGGAAAAGACCGAATCGCAATCTCCACTTCCTCCAATGTAAAAGAACTATCCAGAAATTGTTGGGGGTATGAACAAAGCACAGGGAATACCACCTCAACCAACTACGTAGACAGCTGTAAAGTAGAGTAGTACACTTTAGACTTATAGGTATTAACAAAGTGGGCATAAAAACTCGCCGCTATACAAGTATCAACACACATAGTACCATCCGCTCACCTCAAACCATGCACAGTAGTAGGGGAAAGCTCCTCTTTAGCTAAATAAGCCAAAAACTTTCCCATCCTATCACCCTGAATATAGAAATCATGTGCCCAGAAAAGTAAACTCCACTTAGATTTATCCAGGAGCAGGTCTGTCCACTGCTTATGGATGACCAGCCATTCCACTCGAAACAGCCAGTAAACCGCTATGCATATAAATCTGCTCCAGCTCAAGACTCCCTCTCTCCAACTCCTCCTCAGACTTTCTATTAAACACTTAAATTTGGGCATCCCTAGAGACCAGGGAGCCTCGCAGGAAGGCCTTAAAAGCATCCCATGTCAGAGGGGCATCATCACACACTGGGTTATTCACAAAAAATTCCTTCCATAGCACCAGTAACTCAGAGGCAGCCCCCATCTGAGACAACCAAAAGGGGTTAAATCTCTAGAAGGATGCTCCCCTAGGGATACGGAAGTCTAAAGAAAGAAGTATGGGAGAGTGATCCGAGATCCCTCGAGCCAAATAGTCTACAAAAGAGACAGCTGGAAGGTGGGAGCGGGATAAGAGAGCCATATCTATACAGGTAAACACACCAAATGTGCTAGAAAAGCATGAGTAGCGTTTAACCGAGGAAGAACATAAATGCCGAACATCAAGGAGACCCATTTCAGTAACCAAACTGGCAAAGGCAGTAGTGCCTTCCCCTGTAAAGTTTGAGAAACAGGTATAAATGCACAGGCTTTGACTAAAATACCAGAGTTATAGGGAGGGGGAATGTACACTGCCAGAAGTATAAATGGGGCATTATGGATGGTGCCAGCTAAAAAAACATAACCCAGCGGATCAATCTGCACCCTCTGACAAAGAAAACCCATATTTTTATGGATTAAGACTGGATTAAGACTGACACCCCCTGGAATTAGAGTGAAAGGTAGAATGGAAGGTCCATCCCACCCACGGTTTTTTTAAGGAAAGTACACAGGTCTCCAATAAACACACCAAACCCGGGGAGTGGGTCCTATGCTGTTTTAACTAGTGATGAGCGGGTTCGGTTTCTCGGAAACCGAACCCCCCCGAACTTCACCCTTTTTACACGGGTCCGAGCCATACTCGGATTCTCCCGTATGGCTCGGGTAACCCGAGCGCGCCCGAACGTCATCATCCCGCTGTCGGATTCTCGCGAGATTCGGATTCTATATAAGCAGCCGCGCGTCGCCGCCATTTTCACTTGTGCATTGCAAATGTTAGGGAGAGGACGTGGCTGGCGTCCTCTCCATTATTGTTGAATTTGATTGTGCATTATTGCTTAATTCATTGTGGGGAGGACTGGGGAGCAGCTGTATAATATAGGAGGAGTACAGTGCAGAGTTTTGCTGATCAGTTATCCGTTCTCTGCCTGAAAAAAACGCTCCATATCTGTGCTCAGTGTGCTGCATATATATCTGTGCTCACACTGCTTAATTGTGGGGACTGGGGAGCAGCTGTATTATATAGCAGGAGTACAGTGCAGAGTTTTGCTGACAGTGACCACCAGTATACGTTGTCTGCCTGAAAAACACTCCATATCTGTGCTCAGTGTGCTGCTTTATTTTAATGTGGGGACTGGGGACCACCAGTATAATTAATATTATATAGGAGGAGTACAGTGCAGAGTTTTGCTGACAGTGACCACCATTATACGTTGTCTGCCTGAAAAACACTCCATATCTGTGCTCAGTGTGCTGCTTTATTGTGGGAACTGGGGAGTCGGGACCACCAGTATAATATTATATAGGAGGAGTACAGTGCAGAGTTTTGCTGACACAGTGACCACCAGTATACTATATATAGCAGTACGGTACGGAAGGCCACTGCTGTACCTACCTCTGTGTCATCATTAAGTATACTATCCATCTACATTCTATACCTGTGGTGCATTTAAGTTTTGCAGTTTGCTGACACAGTGACCACCAGTATACTATATATAGCAGTACAGTACGGAAGGCCACTGCTGTACCTACCTCTGTGTCGTCATTAAGTATACTATCCATCTACATTCTATACCTGTGGTGCATTTTAGTTTTGCAGTTTGCTGACACAGTGACCACCAGTATACTATATATAGCAGTACGGTACGGAAGGCCACTGCTGTACCTACCTCTGTGTCGTCATTAAGTATACTATCCATCTACATTCTATACCTGTGGTGCATTTTAGTTTTGCAGTTTGCTGACACAGTGACCACCAGTATACTATATATAGCAGTACGGTACGGAAGGCCACTGCTGTACCTACCTCTGTGTCGTCATTAAGTATACTATCCATCTACATTCTATACCTGTGGTGCATTTTAGTTTTGCAGTTTGCTGACACAGTGACCACCAGTATACTATATATAGCAGTACGGTACGGAAGGCCACTGCTGTACCTACCTCTGTGTCGTCATTAAGTATACTATCCATCTACATTCTATACCTGTGGTGCATTTTAGTTTTGCAGTTTGCTGACACAGTGACCACCAGTATACTATATATAGCAGTACGGTACGGAAGGCCACTGCTGTACCTACCTCTGTTTCGTCATTAAGTATACTATCCATCTACATTCTATACCTGTGGTGCATTTTAGTTGTGCGCAGTATATATAGTAGTAGGCCATTGTTATTGATACTGGCATATAATTCCACACATTAAAATATGGAGAACAAAAATGTGGAGGTTAAAATAGGGAAAGATCAAGATCCACTCCCACCTCGTGCTGAAGCTGCTGCCACTAGTCATGGCCGAGACAATGAAATGCCATCAACGTCGTCTGCCAAGGCCAATGCCCAATGTCATAGTAGAGAGCATGTAAAATCCAAAAAACAAAAGTTCAGTAAAATGACCCAAAAATCAAAATTAAAAGCGTCTGAGGAGAAGCGTAAACTTGCCAATATGCCATTTACGACACGGAGTGGCAAGGAACGGCTGAGGCCCTGGCCTATGTTCATGGCTAGTGGTTCAGCTTCACATGAGGATCATCCTCTCGCTAGAAAAATGAAAAGACTTAAGCTGGCAAAAGCACAGCAAAGAACTGTGCGTTCTTCTAAATCACAAATACCCAAGGAGAGTCCAATTGTGTCGGTTGCGATGCCTGACCTTCCCAACACTGGACGGGAAGAGCTTGTGCCTTCCACCATTTGCACGCCCCCTGCAAGTGCTGGAAGGAGCACCCGCAGTCCAGTTCCTGATAGTCAAATTGAAGATGTCACTGTGGAAGTACACCAGAATGAGGATATGGGTGTTGCTGGCGCTGGGGAGGAAATTGACAAGGAGGATTCTGATGGTGAGGTGGTTTGTTTAAGTCAGGCACCTGGGGAGACACCTGTTGTCCGTGGGACGAATATGGCCATTGACATGCCTGGTCAAAATACAAAAAAAATCAGCTCTTCGGTGTGGAATTATTTCAACACAAATGCGGACAACAGGTGTCAAGCCGTGTGTTGCCTTTGTCAAGCTGTAATAAGTAGGGGTAAGGACGTTAACCACCTCGGAACATCCTCCCTTATACGTCACCTGCAGCGCATTCATCATAAGTCAGTGACAAGTTCAAAAACTTTGGGTGACAGCGGAAGCAGTCCACTGACCACTAAATCCCTTCCTCTTGTAACCAAGCTCCTGCAAACCACACCACCAACTCCCTCAGTGTCAATTTCCTCCTTACCCAGGAAAGCCAATAGTCCTGCAGGCCATGTCACTGGCAAGTCTGACGAGTCCTCTCCTGCCTGGGATTCCTCTGATGCATCCTTGAGTGTAACGCCTACTGCTGCTGGCGCTGCTGTTGTAGCTGCTGGGAGTCGATCGTCATCCCAGAGGGGAAGTCGGAAGACCACTTGTACTACTTCCAGTAAGCAATTGACTGTCCAACAGTCCTTTGCGAGGAAGATGAAATATCACAGCAGTCATCCTGCTGCAAAGCAGATAACTCAGGCCTTGGCAGCCTGGGCGGTGAGAAACGTGGTTCCGGTATCCACCGTTAATTCAGAGGCAACTAGAGACTTAATTGAGGTACTGTGTCCCCGGTACCAAATACCATCTAGGTTCCATTTCTCTAGGCAGGCGATACCGAAAATGTACACAGACGTCAGAAAAAGAGTCACCAGTGTCCTAAAAAATGCAGTTGTACCCAATGTCCACTTAACCACGGACATGTGGACAAGTGGACCAGGGCAGACTCAGGACTATATGACTGTGACAGCCAACTGGGTAGATGTATTGCCTCCCGCAGCAAGAACAGCAGCGGCGGCACCAGTAGCAGCATCTCGCAAACGCCAACTCGTTCCTAGGCAGGCTACACTTTGTATCACCGCTTTCCAGAAGAGGCACACAGCTGACAACCTCTTACGGAAACTGAGGAAGATCATCGCAGAATGGCTTACCCCAATTGGACTCTCCTGGGGATTTGTGACATCGGACAACGCCAGCAATATTGTGCGTGCATTACATCTGGGCAAATTCCAGCACGTCCCATGTTTTGCACATACATTGAATTTGGTGGTGCAGAATTATTTAAAAAACGACAGGGGCGTGCAAGACATGCTGTCGGTGGCCCGAAGAATTGCGGGCCACTTTCGGCATTCAGCCACCGCGTACAGAAGACTGGAGCACCACCAAATAATCCTGAACCTGCCCTGCCATCATCTGAAGCAAGAGGTGGTAACGAGGTGGAATTCAACCCTCTATATGCTTCAGAGGATGGAGGAGCAGCAAAAGGCCATTCAAGCCTATACATCTGGCCACAATATAGGCAAAGGAGGGGGAATGCACCTGACTCAAGCGCAGTGGAGAATGATTTCAACGTTGTGCAAGATTCTGCAACCCTTTGAACTTGCTACACGTGAAGTCAGTTCAGACACTGCCAGCCTGAGTCAGGTCATTCCCCTCATTAGGCTTTTGCAGAAGAAGCTGGAGACATTGAAGGAGGAGCTAAAACAGAGCGATTCCGCTAGGCATGTGGGACTTGTGGATGAAGCCCTTAATTTGCTTAACCAGGATTCACGGGTGGTCAATCTGTTGAAATCAGAGCACTACATTTTGGCCACCGTGCTCGATCCTAGATTTAAAACCTACGTTGTATCTCTCTTTCCGGCAGACACAAGTCTGCAGAGGTTCAAAGACCTGCTGGTGAGAAAATTGTCAAGTCAAGCGGAACGTGACCCGTCAACATCTCCTCCTTCACATTCTCCCGCAACTGGGGGTGCGAGGAAAAGGCTAAGAATTCCGAGCCCACCCACTGACTGTGATGCAGGGCAGTCTGGAGCGAGTGCTGACATCTGGTCCGGACTGAAGGACCTGCCAACGATTACTGACATGTCGACTACTGTCACTTCATATGATTCTCTCACCATTGAAAGAATGGTGGAGGATTATATGAGTGACCGCATCCAAGTAGGCACGTCAGACAGTCCGTACGTATACTGGCAGGAAAAAGAGGCAATTTGGAGGCCCTTGCACAAACTGGCTTTATTCTACCTAAGTTGCCCTCCCTCCAGTGTGTACTCCGAAAGAGTGTTTAGTGCAGCCGCTCACCTTGTCAGCAATCGGCGTACGAGGTTACTTCCAGAAAATGTGGAGAAGATGATGTTCTTCAAAATGAATTATAATCAATTCCTCCGTGGAGACATTCACCAGCAGCAATTGCCTCCGCAAAGTACACAAGGACCTGAGATGGTGGATTCCAGTGGGGACGAATTAATAATCTGTGAGGAGGGGGATGTACACAGTGAAAGGGGTGAGGAATCGGAGGATGATGATGAGGTGGACATCTTGCCTCTGTAGAGCCAGTTTGTGCAAGGAGAGATTGATTGCTTCTTTTTTTGGTGGGGGCCCAAACCAACCAGTCATTTCAGTCACAGTCGTGTGGCAGACCCTGTCGCTGAAATGATGGGTTCGTTAAAGTGTGCATGTCCTGTTTATACAACATAAGGGTGGGTGGGAGGGCCCAAGTACAATTCCATCTTGCACCTCTTTTTTCTTTCATTTTTCTTTGCATCATGTGCTGTTTGGGGACAATTTTTTTGAAGTGCCATCCTGCCTGACACTGTAGTGCCACTCCTAGATGGGCCAGGTCTTTGTGTCGGCCACTTGTGTCGCTTAGCTTAGTCACACAGCGACCTTGGTGCGCCTCTTTTTTTCTTTGCATCATGTGCTGTTTGGGGACAATTTTTTTGAAGTGCCATCCTGCCTGACACTGCAGTGCCACTCCTAGATGGGCCAGGTGTTTGTGTCGGCCACTTGTGTCGCTTAGCTTAGTCACACAGCGACCTTGGTGCGCCTCTTTTTACTTTGCATCTTGTGCTATTTGGGGACTATTTTTTTGAAGTGCCATCATGCCTGACACTGCAGTGCCACTCCTAGATGGGCCAGGTGTTTGTGTCTGCCACTTGTGTCGCTTAGCTTAGCCATCCAGCGACCTCGGTGCAAATTTTAGGACTAAAAATAATATTGTGAGGTGTTCAGAATAGACTGGAAATGAGTGGAAATTATTGTTATTAAGGTTAATAATACTATGGGATCAAAATGACCCCCAAATTCTATGATTTAAGCTGTTTTTTAGGGTTTTTTGAAAAAAACACCCGTATCCAAAACACACCCGAATCCGACAAAAAAATTTCGGTGAGGTTTTGCCAAAACGCGTCCGAATACAAAACACGGCCGCGGAACCGAATCCAAAACCAAAACACAAAGCCCGAAAAATGTCCGGTGCACATCACTAGTTTTAACACCAGGGAGCGCTTAACCTTATCATTAAGGCCTATAATGTTCCATGAGACAATGTGAACCATTGCATGACAGTAAACACAATAAAGAGACGGGCCAGCACCAGTATCGCCCTAACACATAGCCGAACACCCTCCACCCATTAACATTACAAATCAGAGACCAGTCAAGAAATGCAGAAAAATAAAAAATACAGATAGACAAAGGTAAGAAATTTAACAAAACCCCAACCCCTACCACCCCGCATACCCACCTAAACATAGGTATACCTATTCCCGTAACCAAAACAACCAGACCCCAATAGAGAGTCAGGCAAATTAAACTATACTAAACACGGGGCAGCTATCCCCATAACCTATGGGCATGAGATCCCCAGCCATCAGCAAAAGAAGCTGGTGAGAAACACTAGCAGGCACCGAACCGCTATAAGGACACGAGTGGTTCAAGCAGCGATCATAGTAATCTAACAGAACATATTATAATTACGATGAACACCCTGGGCAAAACAAATGGCACTGTAATAACCATACAGAAAAATCCTAAACATATCAACCCACCAGAGTAAATACTGCACAAGAGTAAATAAAAAGAACAGAGAAATAGGTTAAGGCAGAAGTCTTGTCAAGGCGGAGAAGCCTGCGGAGCCAGTTGCAAATCAATCCAGACAGAGGCAGATTGAGGAGAATCAAAAAAGTGGGTACGATTACCAGCCACCACACGAAGACGGGCAGGAAACAACATTGAATACTGCAATTGACAGTCACGCAGTCTCTGCTTCACTTGAGTGAACTGTGAACGGGACTTCTGGAAATCGGAAGAAAAATCCTGGAATGCAGCAACTCTTTGACCCTCATGCTCCAGAGAGCCCTGAAGCCTGGCAAGGTGAAGAACAGCTTCTCTATCCTTGTAATGCAGGACCTTAGCAATAAAGGTGTGAGGTGGAGCACCAGGAGGAAGAAGGCGGGTAGGCACACTGTGGGCCCTCTCAACAGCAAATTGCAGAGTGAAGGAATCCTTACCGAACAGGGAGAGCAGCCAAGCTTCCAAAAAGTGTTCAGGCTGAGAGCCCTCAGCTTTTTCAGGAAGACCCACAAAATGCACATTGTTCCTCCTAAGACGTCCTTCTATATCTGTAAGCTTAAGTTTACAGGACGACATCTGAGATTCCAAGGAGGAAAGACGACTCGGAATAGGCATATAGGAATCCTCCAGAGTTGAAATATGGGTTTTCTGTCTCACCAATCCTGTCACAAAGCTTTTGCATATCCTGACGAATAAAAGAAATCTCAACATGTACCTTCGCCACTCTGTCGACAAGGCATTTCTCAGAGTCAGTGATAGCTTGCAAAAGCTGGGACATGGTAACTTCAGGAGATCCAGCCATATCAGGGAGAGGGAGGGCAGGAATCAGTATGAGAAGGAGACGTCGGCCAGCAGAGAGACCCAGGGTGCAGCAGCACAGATCTGAGGGAACTTCTAAAATGGTGGAGGGTATTTCCCACCTCACAGGCACTTGTCGAAGTCAAAAATATTACAGCCATGCACATCACGTACAAACACCACACAGATGGCCTCCGTGCATGTACTTGTTCTGCCATGCGTGCACATACTCGCAAGTTGCGTATAATTGCTCACGCGTTAGTGCATATTAGCGCGTGGAATGAGTAATTACGGTAGCATTTGTATTCGCATGGAAAAGCCACAAAGACATATTTCATATTTAATCCACATAGTGCGCGATTTACACGTAGCCAACATGCACCACACCAGCGAGCTACACTTGCTTAAAAGGTACAACAACCAAGAGATTCACCGTTACAGGATATGAGGGGACAGAATTAGGTTAGGAGGTGGTGTTTGGTATCCAGCCGGAAGGTATTATATGAGCAATATTCCGGTAGCAGTTTGCAGAAGATAGCATGCTCCTGCGCATAGATATGCACAGAAACAGTATATTAATATTAACTGTATTTACTGTACTCTTGATATTCGGCGGGAACCCAGTGGAGACCATTTGCAAATGCACCTGGACCAGGCATTGCTCACCTATTCAAACCGACCTATGACCCCACCTGTACTGTAAATGACCAGCCCTTTGACCTACCGGTGAAGAGATTACAGTTTCTATTGTATCATGTTTTGGACAAATGTATAAAAGCCCAGCTGCCTGGCCGGCCACACACATTCTCTGAAGGTCATCTATCTTGATTGACTGAGGACCGGGACCTGGTGGCGCTGGCGAAACAAACGTATATATCATTGATTGTACCCTCTTCTTTTATTGTGATTGTATTATTTGTTGTAACCCCCTGTTAGTAAATAACTGTTGGTGGGTCGGATCCCAACATATTTAAATACAATTGGTGTCGTGTCCCTTTCCTGCTAAAGGTTTAAAGTGTATCTCAGCCACACGTGTTGTTGCATTGTGCTCACAGCGTGTAGGCCTGTGTATGCAAAGTGTGTACTTATTGCGCCCATTCGGTGTGAGCATGCAGAGTGCGTACACGGTACGGGCTTGTGTACGTAAGGTGTGTAAACAACACAGAGGTTAAGGATTATATTCAACGGCCGCAGCAGCTCGAACTTTGGGGTAAAAGGTATTGCTTTTTCGTCCTGTAAGTTAATCAGCTTTAACAATTGGGGGCTCAGTCCGGTTTTTTACACACTCATAGACTTGCAGGCCATAAAACAGACTTTGATCTAGCAACAAAGGGTGGAGACGCATCTTTAGGTAAATCTTTTTTCTGGTTGCTTGGGTGTTTTAAAACCCTCTTTTGTGTTGTTAGATCACGTCTGTATTGCAGTCTTAAGAGGTGCTGATGTAACCCGGAGGACACAGGAAAAAAGCTATTTAAAATCTGTGTGGAAAAAAATTGGCGCGAAAAGCGTACACAAAGCGTACAAATACTTTGCATACTCTCCCACATTGTTTATGGAGTTCATCTTCTTCCCTGTAATGCGGCGCGTTGGGACACTGGAGCTAAGAATAGTGACTGGCTGCTTGGCTGCTGTGCGACTCTCCGGGAGAGCCACTGCCAAAGGAAGGACCGCAGCTTAGCTGCTTCCAGGAGAAGAAGCAGGAGAAGCATTACCCGCCCCTCCCCCACTCGTAGTACCTCCGGGCCCCATCTGCGGCACCCGCACACACACCCTCCACCACCCATGGTGGCGCCGGACCCCCTCCCCCACCCGCAGCACTCCCACATCCGCCCCTCCTCCGCCTGCCGCACCACCACACCTGCCCTTCCCCCACCTGCGGCACCCCCGCATCCGTGGTGGCTCCGGACCCCACCTGCGGCACCCGCCCCTTTCCCACCACACCAGCCCCTCCCCCACCCACGCCACCCACCACAACCACCCCTCCCCCACCCGCTGCACCCCCAGACCCCCTCCCACATCCACGTCTCTCCTGCACCCGCCACTCCCCCAACCACAACACCTACTAGGTGATTCATCAGGCCCTACGTGCGCTGTTCACACCATTGTAAGGGGCTATGACCCCTTAACCATCGCACGCCCTTTGTCCGTGCAATATTTAACCACTCACACAATTATGACTGGAGGTAATACTCCATATAATACAAATATTGCACGCCTCAAGGGTATGCAAGGGTTAAGGGGGCGTAGCCCTTACAATGGTGTGAAGAGCACCCGTAGGGCGCGATTAATCACCTAATAGTATATATGTATACAGAGAGGGTAGTTCAGTAAATGCAAGAGGCAAGGGACAAACAAGTAGCCAGTGTCCTACAATGGGGCTGGAGAATCAATGGAATATCTAGATTTCATCCATAGACCCCAGACCTTATCATATTTACCCGGACATTTGCATTTAGCATACATAAAATGCTCATGAGAGAGCGTAGTGTTAACAAGTGCCATCCATGCAGGAAAGGCGGGAGGGTCCCATGCCATCAAGATACATGTGATACATACATATGCCAAAGTAAGGAGATTGGTAAGATACACTTTGAGAGGACCACTGAGAGAGTCCTCCAAATCCAGCCCAAATAAACATATGTGAGGGGTCAGAATAGGGAACTGAATACCCGTATCATGGATACAGTTCGTCACCTCCTCTCAATAAGCAGAAATACGTGGACACAGCCAGAGCAGATGACAGAAGCCAGCATCCAAAGCCTTACATTTCGGACAAGCATTGGACAGTAATCCACCTATACAAAATAGCCTACTCCGAGTCCAATAAATTCTGTGCAGAATATAGAGCTGGATTTGATGGAATCTAGCATAGGCCGTAGCGATTCTAGGAGAGCCGAGCATACAATCGCAGTCCTCATTGTCGAGAGCACCCAGGTCAGGCACCCATTTATCTCTCAATGGTCCTAAGCCACCGCGCCCAGTGGAGGAGAGGAGAGAGGAATAGAGAGCTGACACAGTTCTACGTTCAGGCATGTTACGTATCAGCGCATGTATGGGTGAGTCAGAGAATTGCGGAGGAGCATTACCCCACTGTGCAAATAAGGCATGTCTGAGCTGTAAGTAACGATAAAAATATTGTCTAGGAACAGCATATGTGATTGAGAAGTATTCAAACGTATGAAGGACACTGTCCTGATACTGTTGACCCACAGTTGAGATACCAAAAGAGGTCCACCCCAGGCCACTGTCCAACAATTGAACCTCAGGAAAAGCCATATTATGCCACAAAGGGGAGCAAGGGTCAACAGTATTGTCCCCCAACAATTTCTCCACTGCAAGCCAAACCCGCCTAGCCTTTTGTAATATAGGGGGAAGAGAGGAATCGAAGAGCGAGCCAGTAGGAATTGCAGCGGAGAAAACGCCAGGCCAGCCATATCCAGAAGGGCCACAGGAAGGTTACCATAATCCCCAGGAGAAACCCATTCTCCCAACTGAACTACCTGAGCGGCCACATAATAAAGGTACAAGTCCGGCAGGGACAAACCCCCCTCATGCCAAGGCATATATAATGTCTTAACAGCCTGCTTCCCGCCCCATATATAAGAGGTAATGTGACAAGTAATCAGATGAAATTGGGAAAGGGGAATATAAAGTGGGGCATTTTGTAATATATATAAGAATTTTGGCTGAATAATCATTTTGACAAGGTTCACCCGACCCATAACAGATAGAGGGAGTTTCTGCCAAACACGTGACTTTTCTAGCAATCGCAAAATTTGGGGAGTTAAGTTCAGTGCAATAAAGTCAGCCGGAGAATGAGAAATCTGAATGCCTAAATACTTAAATTGGGAGCACCATTTCAAGGGAAAGTCATAAGTGGGGGGGATGCAGGGTGGATGGAAGGAATAGGAACACCACCAACTTGTCCCAGTTAATGTGGATTCCTGAATAAAAGCCAAACTCCTCAACCAGCTCAAGGAGCTGAGGCAAAGAATGAGACATATTAGACAGGAAGAGAATCATATCGTCAGCGTATCAGCCAATTTTTTCTTCACAGTGTACAACCTTAATACCCTTAATGGCAGAGTAGGCTCTAATTTTACATGCCTGGGGTTCTATGGCCAGCACAAAGAGCAAAGGGGACAAGGGGCAGCCCTGGTGCGTTCCCCTCTCCAGGGGGAAGGAGTCGCTGGTAAAGCCATTAACATTCACCCTAACAGCCGGGGAGGAGTATAAAAGTTTAACCCAAGCTATAAAATTCGAGCCCAAGCCAAACCTAGCCAATACTTCCCAAAGATAAATCTATTCCACGAAATCAAAGGCACGAGCAGCATTCAGGGAAACAATGACCACATCGTCCATCTCCTCACCAGCCAACTGCATATAAGTAGAAAGACGGCGTAAATTAAGGGCAGTAGATCTGCCTGGCATAAAACCAGTTTGGTCCCTGTGCACTATTTCAAGTACCACAGTATTAAGACGAAGAACCAGCAATTCCGCCAGTATTTTAATATCAGTGGAAAGTAAGGAGATAGGACTATACGAGTCATGTAAACAAGAGTCTTTACCTGGCTTCGGAATCAGGACCACTAATGCTTCCGTCATAGAGGGGGGAAGAGAACCATCAGCCATCAAAGAGTTAAAAATTTCCAGAAGCTTAGGCGCAAAAAAATCTACAGTATATGGGTTTTATACAATTCAATGGGAAGGCCATGCACCCCAGGGGCCTTATTATTAGGAAAAGACCGAATCGCAATCTCCACTTCCTCCAATGTAAAAGAACTATCCAGAAATTGTTGGGAGTATGAACAAAGCACAGGGAATACCACCTCAACCAACTACGTAGACAGCTGTAAAGTAGAGTAGTACACTTTAGACTTATAGGTATTAACAAAGTGGGCATAAAAACTCGCCGCTATACAAGTATCAACACACATAGTACCATCCGCTCGCCTCAAACCATGCACAGTAGTAGGGGAAAGCTCCTCTTTAGCTAAATAAGCCAAAAACTTTCCCATCCTATCACCCTGAATATAGAAATCATGTGCCCGGAAAAGTAAACTCCACTTAGATTTATCCAGGAGCAGGTCCACTGCTTATGGACGACCAGCCATTCCACTCGAAACAGCCAGTAAACCGCTATGCATATAAATCTGCTCCAGCTCAAGACTTCCTCTCTCCAACTCCTCCTCAGACTTTCTATTAAATACTTAAATTTGGGCATCCCTAGAGACCAGGGAGCCTCGCAGGAAGGCCTTAAAAGCATCCCATGTCAGAGGGGCATCATCACACACTGGTTTATTCACAAAAAATTCCTTCCATAGCACCAGTAACTCAGAGGCAGCCCCCATCTGAGACAACCAAAAGGGGTTAAATCTCTAGAAGGATGCTCCCCTAGGGATACGGAAGTCTAAAGAAAGAAGTATGGGAGAGTGATCCGAGATCCCTCGAGCCAAATAGTCTACAAAAGAGACAGATGGAAGGTGGGAGCGGGATAAGAGAGCCATATCTATACAGGAAAACACACCAAATGTGCTAGAAAAGCATGAGTAGCGTTTAACCGAGGGAGAACATAAATGCCAAACATTAAGGAGACCCATTTCAGTAACCAAACGGGCGAAGGCAGTAGTGCCTTCCCCCGTACAGTTTGAGAAACAGGTCTCCATCTATCCATTTCTTCGTGCATAACAACATTAAAGTCACCAATACAGATGACCGGCATTGAGGGAAAATCCTGTATAAATGCACAGGCTTTGACTAAAATACCAGAGTTATAGGGAGGGGGAATGTACACTGCCAGAAGTATAAATGGGGCATTATGGACGGTGCCAGCTAAAAAAACATAACCCAGTGGATCAATCTGCACCCTCTGACAAGGAAAACCCATATTTTTATGGATTAAGACTGACACCCCCTGGAACTAGAGTGAAAGGTAGAATGGAAGGTGCATCCCACCCACGTTTTTTTTAAGGAAAGTACACAGGTCTCCAATAAACACACCAAACCCGGGGAGTGGGTCCTATGCTGTTTTAACACCAGGGAGCGCTTAACCTTATCATTAAGGCCTATAATGTTCCATGAGACAATGTGAACCATTGCATGACAGTAAACACAATAAAGAGACGGGCCAGCAGCGGTATCGCCCTAACACATAGCCGAACACCCTCCACCCATTAATATTACAAATCAGAGACCAGTCAAGAAATGCAGAAAAATAAAAAATACAGATAGACAAAGGTAAGAAAAATAACAAAACCCCAACCCCTACCACCCCGCATACCCACCTAAACATAGGTATACCTATTCCCGTAACCAAAACAACCAGACCCCAATAGAGAGTCAGGCAAATTAAACTATACTAAACACGGGGCAGCTATCCCCATAACCTATGGGCATGAGATTCCCAGCCATCAGCAAAAGAAGCCGGTGAGAAACACTAGCAGGCACCGAACCGCTCTAAGGACACGAGTGGTTCAAGCAGCGATCATAGTAATCTAATAGAACATATTATAATTACGATGAATACCCTGGGGAGAACAAATGGCACTGTAATAACCATACAGAAAAATCCTAAACATATCAACCCAGCAGAGTAAATACTGTACAATAGTAAATAAAAAGAACAGAGAAATAGGTTAAGGCAGAAGTCTTGTCAAGGCGGAGCAGCCTGCGGAGCCAGTTGCAAATCAATCCAGACTGAGGCAGATTGAGGAGAGTCAAAAAAGTGGTTACGATTACCAGCCACCACACGAAGACGGGCAGGAAACAACATTGAATACTGCAATTGACAGTCACGCAGTCTCTGCTTCACTTGAGTGAACTGTGAACGGGACTTCTGGAAATCGGAAGAAAAATCCTGGAACGCAGCAACTCTTTGACCCTCATGCTCCAGAGAGCCCTGAAGCCTGGCAAGGTGAAGAACAGCTTCTCTATCCTTGTAATGCAGGACCTTAGCAATAAAGGTGTAAAGTGGAGCACCAGGAGGAAGAAGGCGGGTAGGCACACTGTGGGCCCTCTCAACAGCAAATTGCAGAGTGAAGGAATCCTTACTGAACAGGGAGAGCAGCCAAGCTTCCAAAAAGTGTTCAGGCTGAGAGCCCTCAGCTTTTTCAGGGAGACCCACAAAATGCACATTGTTCCTCCTAAGACGTCCTTCTATATCCGCAAGCTAAAGTTTACAGGCCGACATCTGAGATTCCAAGGAGGAAAGACGACTCGGAATAGGCATATAGGAATGCTCCAGAGTTGAAATACGGGTTTTCTGTCTCACCAATCCTGTCACAAAGCTTTTGCATATCCTGACGAATAAAAGAAATGTCAACATGTACCTTCGCCACCCTGTCGACAAGGCATTTCTCAGAGTCAGTGATAACTTGCAAAAGCTGGGACATGGTAACTTCAGGAGATCCAGCCATATCAGGGAGAGGGAGGGCAGGAATCAGTATGAGAAGGAGACATCGGCATTGAGGATGCCGGGGTCTGATTGCCTCAGGCAAATCCTGCCAAACGGTCTGCAGCAGACTGATTGTGCAGCCGGACCATCAGGGATCCTCAGCGACAGCAGTCCAGTGATAGCTCCACAAAAAGGTAGGAAGAGGGCCCCAGGAGGGTGGACAGCAACACACAGTATTCTGACATGCCACAGGTCTCCAGTAATTGTATTCCACAGGCAGGACAATATTAAACTGAAAATGCCTAGCAGGGAAGGCAGGTACAAAGAAACAGGAGAGGGAGAGCAGCCAGCTATCTCCCATCAGCACTCAAGTCACTGCCAGTAGAGAGACCCAGGGTGCAGCAGCACAGATCTGAGGGAACTTCTAAAATGGTGGAGGGTATTTCCCACCTCACAGGCACTGGTCGAAGTCAAAAATATTACAGCCATGCACATCACGTACAAACACCACACAGATGGCCTCCGTGCATGTACTTGTTCTGCCATGCGTGCACATACTCGCAAGTTGTGTATAATTGCTTACGCATTAGTGCGTATTAGCGCGTGGTATGAGTAATTACGGTAGCATTTGTATTCGCATGGAAAAGCCACAAAGACATATTTCATATTTAATCCACATAGTGCACGATTTACACATAGCCCACATGCACCACACCAGCGAGTTACACTTGCTTAAAAGGTACAACAACAACAAAGGGATTCACCTTTACAGGATATGAGGGGACAGAATTAGGTTAGGAGGTGGTGTTTGGTATCCAGCCATAAGGTATTTTATGAGCAATATTCCGGTAGCAGTTTGCAGAAGATAGCACGCTCCTGCGTATATTAATATTAACTGTATTACTGTACTCTTGATATTCGGCGGGAACCCAGTGGAGACCATTTGCAAGTGCACCTGGACCAGGCATTGCCCACCTATTCAAACCGACCTTTGACCCCTCCTGTACTGTAAATGACCACCCCTTTGACCTACCAGTGAAGAGATTAGTTTCTATTGTATCATGTTTTGGACAAATGTATAAAAGCCCAGCTGCCTAGCCGGCCACACACATTCTCTGGAGGTCATCTATCTTGATTGACTGAGGACCGGGACCTGGTGGCGCTGGCGAAACAAACGTATATATCATTGATTGTAGCCTCTTCTCTTATTGTGATTGTATTATTATTTGTTGTATTCCCCTGTTAGTAAATAACTGTTGGTAGGTCGGATCCCAACATATTTAAATACAATTGGTGTCGTGTCCCTTCCCTGCTAAAGGTTTAAAGTGTATCTCATCCACACGTGTTGTTGCATTGTGATCACAGCGTGTAGGCCTGTGTACAAAATGTGTACTTATTGCGCCCATTCGGTGTGAGTACGCAGAGTGTGTACATGGTACGGGCTTGTGTACGTAAGGTGTGTAAACAACACAGAGGTTAAGGATTATATTCAATGGCCGCAGCAGCTCGAACTTTGGGGTAAAAGGTATTGCTTTTTCGTCCTGTAAGTTAATCAGCTTTAACAATTGGGGGCTCAGTCCGGTTTTTTACACACTCATAGACTTGCAGGCCATAAAACAGACTTTGATCTAGCAACAAAGGGTGGAGACGCATCTTTAGGTAAACCTTTTTCTGGTTGCTTGGGTGTTTTAAAACCCTCTTTTGTGTTGTTAGATCACGTCTGTACTGCAGTCTTAAGAGGTGCTGATGTAACCCAGAGGACACAGGAAAAAAGCTATTTAAAATCTGTGTGAAAAATTTTTGGCGCGAAAAGCGTACAAATACTTTGCATTCTCTCCCACATATCGTTGCCATAGGTTATTACAGTCATTTTAGATCTGTGTGAAATCAGATACATTTGTTTGCTATATATATATATATATATATATATATATATATATATTTTTTTTTTTCAAATAGTGTATTAAGGGAGTAATTGTAAAACACAAAACGCCTGTCGAAGTAAAAAATATAACATAAAGAGAACATACAAACTACACACATATAGGTCACTATACTTGCAAATACGCGCAGCGAGCACAGCAATATATGGTAACACACGCATTTACACGGACATGCCACAGAGATGGATTCGAAACTTATTTCATACAGTACATAACTATAATAATATCAAGCGCCAGACATCATGATGATTTAAAATTATATATAATGAAGTAATGTCATGTATGTGTATTATTTGAACGAAACCAGATAGACGAGTCATGTTTACTATTGAAGCAACCAGATTGATGTGTAGATTCATTTGATGCTTGTTGTGAAGTTGTGGGACATTGCAGCGGATAATTATGATTAAATGTATAAAAGCTAAAATCACTTTTATTAGAACAATAGATATTCCAAACAGGTAGTGTACAGGAAACTCAGGCCAGCCCTTTGGATGTCTTCAAGGCTGAACCTGATTAGCATATACAAAGAGACTAGTGACTCATTATGAGTCCCCTCCCCAAGAAACCAGATAACACACTGCTGACCACACAGGAGGTTAGTTCCTGTTTTGGTCTCAGAGGAAGATGGAGTCCCAGCATTACTTTACAGAGAGAGAGAGTGATATGGAAAGACAAATTTATATAACTTAAGGATAATGGTATTGTATGCTGGCATGTAACTGTAACTGTATGTAACTGTATGTTTTAACTGCTTACTGTGTGAGTGTAACCATGTAACTATAGGTATACTGTACTTTGTAAGATATTGAATCCATATCCTTTTAATAACAAATATATACATCAATGAGCTTTGGAACTCAGATAATGTGTGGGTTATTGTTTTCTCTTATGGGATGCAGTGTTTTGCTATGTATAGTGCACATTCATGGCACATGGTAATAAGATGTGCAGGTGTTTACAATATATATTAGAGCGGGCATTTTAAATATTTGTGAGAAAGCAATTTGGCATTCACAGGTGAGGGCTCTTATGGGATATCATGGTCTTAATGATACACTGTACATTATAAACGCGACGCTGTGGTCGATCAGCTTGTGATGGACTCATCCTGACGCTGAGAAAATCATATCCGTGTGTATTGTTGTGTAATAAGTAAGCCAATGATATGAAACAATGCGTTTCTCATAATATTTAAGATGCTAAAATGTATTTTTATTGTTGCAAAACAAAGTTCAAATAAGTCATATTGTGTTTGATTCATATTGGATTGCTTATCTGTTAAGTAGGGTTAAAAGTACATTTAAAAGTTGCTGCATAGCCTTGATATCGTTGTTTTTTTTTCACTCAGGCCTAAAATAACTTCTGGTGCTTGTATAATGTGATTTCTTTGTGACAAAGGAAGCCACATGGTCTGTCCTCCATTTTGGACTAACCACATGGCCTATCCACCATTTTGTGTAATCTTCATGCATGTGGAAGAGGGAGGAGCAGTGGCCATTTTAGGAAGGTAATTTCTTAAATAGCTGATTTTCAGTTCTGCTCAGAACAATCAGCTTTCCTTGGTCACATCAAACACCATTTATGAGTTACCAATGCATTTATTTAACCCATGCCATAGTCAATTACAAATAGTTTCAATTGGGCCTAGTGAGAGTTAATAATGAGATAAATACTTGAATTACACACAGATATAAACAAAGTTTTTTTTCTTTTTCCTCAAGGATTTAGTTAAATCTGCTTGCTAGTTTAGGATAGCCATTGAAATGTTAATTAACCTGTCACACTACACTCTTGAACAGGCATATGAACCTCTGTTGATATGCAAATTAGAGACTTTGAAGGAAATGCATTCATTCACTATGTGTGTACTGTGTGGGGGTTCTATGAGAGTCAAGTGGTATATATATATATATAAATATATATTATATATAATATTATTATAATTAAGTGTATATTTATATCAGTGTATGTTCTGCAGGATAGCTATCCAATCTGAATCATATCATTTAAATTATAGATTATTGCAGTCATTATAGATCTGCGTGAAACCAATACATTTGTTGCTATATAGTTAAAACTAAAATAAATGTTTAAGGAAGTAAGTGTAAAGCACAAACGCAGTCTGGCCTGGTTGTAAAGGATTATACAGAAAAAACTGTGTGTTGTGTTAAGTGAGCGAATATAGTTAGTATTGCTCACATTTATAGAAGTTGTGGGATTTGTTTTATTGCGGATGTACGGTTTTGTACACGTGTCTCGGACAAAGTACAGGACTGCGCACGCAGCGTAAGAGACATGCACGGTCGCGTGTTTACGCAAAGTGCGTAAGAATACGGGCGCTAAGTACAAATTACACAATAGTGTCGTTTAGCTAAAAGGTGGGACAGTAGCCATGCTACAATAGCACAAAACTGCCCGGTTTCTAAGGCAGATTAGTATAAAAATTTAGTTTTAAAACTGTATTGCCTCTGGGGTAAAGCTGCCTATCTGAATGAATTAAAATTTTCTGTACAGAAAAACCAAAGTATATTTGAGTGAGTGAAAGCAGAGCAAGTGGAACTGAACCCAGAAACTGAAGTGGTCTGAAGTGGTAACACCGGGTTAGTAGAGGCCCGGCGGCGTAGGGTTCGCAACCTTGCATGATTAGAACTGAAGTAGTCTTAGTGATCCCATACAACTAAGTGCTGAAGTGGTCTGGAGTGATCTAGGCTAGGTGGTCTACAGCAATCATAGGGCATATAGATAACTAGTATCTAATGGCTGTGCTATTGCATCGCATGTCCGTGTGTTCTGCACAGCACAACGTGATACCATTGTGTCATATGCGGTGTGGGAGAGCATACGCAGACGTGATTGCATAGACAAAAGAGGTTTTTCTTTGACAACGTCGGGAAATCTCCCTGGTGGGCTTCACTGGAAAGGGTGAAGGATAGTTATCTAATTTCTTTGTTTTTTACCCTACAAACAATTCCAGTTGAAAGATACCGAAAAGGAATTTTTCGCTGCCTCTCTCAGGAAAATATTCCAAACAAAACTTCCACCGAAAGAAATTACGGTGTTTTAAGGTCTGATAGGAGCCCTAAGTTGGGTACATTGCCTTCGCTATCGACAGTGTATGGTAGTACTGGCCAACGTGGGCGTGAGCGGGTGAAGAGCGCTCGGAGAACTTTCACCATCACCTTATATTGAGTATTTTGGTGTTTGTGGGAAAAGGCCCACAATTATGGGAGCCAGTTGCTCAAGTAAGGGACGTTTAACCAGGGTTCAGGTTGAAGAGCCGCGGCCCAGGGGGTCAGCGAAGTTTAAAGGAAAAAGTATTATGTGTGGGAAATATGGTCCACACGCTGAAGACTTTTTGTCTGAATGGGAACGTATGACTGACAAAGATAGGGTACCATTCCCTAAGGTGAGCAGCTTTGAACCAGAGGTATTGCAGAACTTAAGCAGTAGAATATGTCTGATAAAATCCCGAAAACAAAGGGTCAAACATACAAAGTGTTTAAACCTGTGGCAGCAAGAGGGGTTGGTGAGTTTGATCCTAAGGTATTGCAGGTGGTATGTTTAACCAAAGTCATATAAGACAAGAATGGAAATATAAGAACTGTTTGAACTTGTAGCAACAATAAACAAGTAGGAAGAAAAAAAAGAGAATGCAAGTACACCGCCATATATAGATATGGAAGCAGTTACGGCCAGCATACAAACTATAGAAAATAATAAAAATATGAAAAATATGACTGTAACCTATATATGTACTAATGAATGTTGAAGTTTTATTTAGGAGGAGAAGGTGACCTGGTTGTTTTCAGCCATTTCTCATGCACCCAGAGGAGTATCCAATCGGTAAAAGAAGAGCAGTAGCCTGTGGGGGAAGTGGCTGAGACCAGTGGAACAGGTAAGTATGGTATCATTTGTGTACATATATAGTAAAATCCAAAAATAAAACAAAAAATAATCAAGAAAGTAACGTCAGAAATGGAGAAAAATCTATCCGCACATTACTATTTGCCAGTAGGAAAGCGGACAGAGACAAGGTAACCCCCGGGTATTTCTTTCAGTTACCATATAAGAAGTATTCATTCCTAGTAATGCCCCTAGTAAAGATGAGCTTGGAAATGTTTGTTGGACCATGTACAGACCCTTAATACGGGATGAGAAGTATTGAATGAAATACTTTGCATGACCTAGAAGCTTGTTACATTTTATTTTTTTTTGTCTCTTGCAGTAATAGAAAACTCTCCATCTGGATAAGACCACTGGTAAACACTAATTTGGCAAATGGGAGGTGGCTGTCTCTGTGCAAATGGACGGGCTCAATAAGGCATTGAGTGTCAGGGTGCAGACTTCCTTGCAAAATTGGAAAGCGGTCACAGTAGCTAATCTTAGATAGTGTGCTATTGAACATCACAAGAATAGTGCTAGGCGCAGAGAACAACAGGTGGAGAGGTTGAGGACGGTAAGTATACTGGCACATACAGGAAAGACCCATCAGTCCAAACCCCAGATCCCTAATGGTCAATAATATGTTACACTTGTAGGAAGGAAGGGCATTTTGCCAGAGATTAAAGGAATAGTAGGACACATAGTCAATATAGATCCCCCAGACAGAAAACACAAGCCACATTATTAAACACATAGACGGGACCAAGGGACATATAGTAAGGAATCATAAGCCATATAGAAAAACACAGATTCGGCTAATGGGAAGAACAAAATAAATGCAACATTACCCTTTGACAAAACTTGAAGACTAATGTCGCATTCAACTGTTCTAGATGCATGTCCATCACAGGTATAGGAAATTATCTCACAGATACCGGGTTCCCTATGAATTTAGGATGGACAGGACACTGGATTGATGGCTGGGATAGTCCCAATAGTGATATGACAAACACAGAATTTTTTTTAGGGGTATAGACCAAGTAGAGAATCACTTCCCCGTAGTGCCCAATCCAGTTGTCAAATTTTTTATAAAATCTTCTTCACCTCTACAAACTCATCTTTCACCAACCTATATCCTGTTTCTCTAGTTTCCTCTTCATCTTTTGCGTTCACACAGGGTGGTACAATACATGGACCCAAGTACAGTTCAAACTCCACATGCTTAGGTCCTTCAGAGTTCTGCCCGAACCCAGTATATCTCAACAGCACAATGATACCAGTATTACTGCAGTGTGCCTTGTCATGCACAAAGGGTGGAGAATGTGAATACTGGTGAAGGGAAATTTTGTATAGACACTGATATGCCTGTTGGTGAATGGCAAACCTGACATTTTCTTTTTCATTTTCTTCTTCTTTCTCTCCTCTAGAGATGTTTCTTTTTTCTTTTCTTTTTTTTGAGTTATGCTCATGGTACTCTACATTGCAAACACACGATAGTTAAATTAAGATACAAAAAAATTGTGTTCCCTACAGGAAAAGGCAGCCTGGAGGACAAAGGGGTATGGCCAGGAGTCCTCAGGATTGTGGGCAGGTGGACACGGTAAGCCAGTAGCCCCCAGAGCATACCTTCCAAGTCTAGCTGAGGTGGCACACGGCCTGACTCATCTAGGCAAAGGGGGTAGGTGCAGGCTGATGAGAGCCTACTGGTGTGCGCAAGGATTCTATTCTCATACAGGTAAGAGAGCAATGACCTGTCTTGCTTGCTTGAGGAAGAATATTGGTAAAGCAATACCAACAGAGCCATCCCATATCCCTCCTGCAGACGGATCTTTTCAGGTTATACAAATCGACTTCGTACAGTTAACACCCTTTGGGAATTATTGTTATGTATTGGTGTGCACTGATGTTTTCTCAAACTGGGTAGAGGCATTTCCTGCCACCACGGATACTGCTGTGTTTACCGCAAAGGAAAATTGCGCAGAAATTTGTGTGTAGATAATGGTACCCCTAGAAGTAGGAGCAAAGCTTGAAATTGTACTATTGTGATCATAGATACTGCCACTAGTATTATGTAGCTTCGGAACCACTCCCAGATCTTCACTCAACGAATTACCCTCTTCGAAATTTGGTTTTGGTATTTGTTTTTTTTTTGTGGTTGTATAGTGCTTGATAATTATGACTCCTAAAATTATCAAATTAGGCGCTCTGATATAAGGCACAAAATAAAGCTGTTGGTCACCCAACTTATATAATAGAATTGATATACTGATATCTATATACTTATAGCTGCTCCCACATGATTATTCTGCGATACTCAAATAGATACAAAGTAATTGTGAAACATGCAATATCACAAGAGAACGCTAGATACCGATCATTACAATATAAACATTTTATTCAATCACATAAAATAAAAGCATAAAAAATGCAATGCATATTTTCATAAAAGAATTATTCTCACTGCTGATATTATTTACACGCTGCCATATACTGTATCCCAATTGTATATTGCACAGATGTCCACATCCAAAAGACCAGTGTGGCTGGTTCGCTCCAAAGCAAATTATAAAGTCCCAATTTGTTTTAGGGAATGTGAATGGTGTACACTGGATGGTGAATGTTCAGCTGTATAAACGATGGGCGCTATGCTACTACCTCCCCCGACCGCCAAACAATTTTGTGCTCATCACTTATTCCTTAGAGTCTCATGTGAGGCTGGCTGTCAGCATGCGGAATCCGTTGTGGTTGGTGGGAGAGGCGGTGTTCTATTCAGTTCACCGGGGAGGGAGGGCGCCGTTCGTAGCTGCAGAATTCAGGCAGTTTGCCGTGTGCTGGAGTCCGGACTGTGGTGCTGTGCTTGTGTAGATCTCAGGGAAAAACAGCAGCATGAGATGTCCTTAACATGTTTCTCCGTTTAAATCAAACCACGGTTTCATCAGAAGGGGGTTGTTTTTTGGTTGTTTTTGGAAGACAACCTCATGTCATGATTGATCCGCACAATGATCAGAAATACACCAATGAGGTGACAGTACAGTACCTTATTGAGATGAGTCAGCATTTGAGAACTTGACAAAAGAACTTGAAACTGTTGATTGCTGGTATGCCAAATACTAACTGTCTTGAGTGTGAACCAAGAGACTGTGTGATTGCTCTTACTCTCAGGTTGCCTAATAAACAGGTGGGAAGGACCATACCAAGTTTTGTTGACAGCACTATCCCAGTGAAAGTAACCGAGAGAGAGACTTGGGTCCACGATTCCCATTGCAGGAAAGTCGGTTGTCCGAAAGTCGTAAATGGAGTGAGATTGCAAAAGTATCACCAGAGACTCTGTTCCGTGAAGACTGAGAGGCGGCACTGTTGAACACTACGTGAGCGTACTAAAGGATTGCAGAAAGACCAGTCATTGTAATTGATTTGTTATGAACAAGAGTTGTTTTGTTCTATTTCTCTTTTCTCTCTTTCCCGCTGACAAACATTTATTTTTCAGGATATTCTATTTTTGCGAGGTTTTTTTATGAGGAGTCGAGAGTGGGACTGGAACTGGTTCTGTAGGAAGGAGTGATTTCCTTATAGGATCCCAGGATTAGCCGATCAGTTTGTTAAAGTCAGAGAAAAATCAAAGTTCTAGTAGTTATGGAGTTCAGAGGTAATCAGGAACAATCAGACAATGGCTATTCACACATTGCAGATAAGGAGCTCATTAATATATGTGGAAGAAAGGTTTATGAGTGGCTCTCACCGAACTCCGAAGGTTTATGTTATTTAGGAAGGACACTACTTATAACCCTTGTTCAATGATTAAACAGACCTAGCATACGTTCCAGAAATGGAAACAATGTTCAGAAAATGATAGGAATATGTAGATCATGAAAATTTTATATGTCACTGTCACTATTTGTTTGTGTCTTCTTCATCTACCCAGCAGAACCTCAATCGAATCCAAACATCAGTGTACAAAGACATAGGTACATGTGTGAAATGATCGTCGCATATCAGACATTATAGGCCAAAACACTGTCCCAGCATACTCTATAGGTTGAATGTTGTCCCACACCCAACCAGTGGTCCCGTGACCGCCGAGTGCATATAGAGGATGTCTCGTCCTCCTCCGTCTTCCCCAAATATAGTCAAGTGTCTGATTTGCGAAATGCATACATACTTGTGTCTAGGTCACCGATTATGGTAAGAAATATTTTTTCTTATGTTAATAATTGATGGCAGTTATTGTTCACTGCCAAAGGGTGGACTGTCGAAGTCAACAATATTACATAAAGAGAACATGCAAACTACACACATATAAGTCGCTATACTTGCAAATACGCACTGCGAGCACAGCAATATATGGTAACACACGCATTTACACGGACATGCCACAGAGATGGATTCGACACTTATTTCATACAGTACATAACTATAATAATATCAAGCGCCAGACATCATGATGATTTAAAATTATATATAATGAAGTAATGTCATGTATGTGTATTATTTTAACGAAACCAGATAGACCGGTCATGTTTACTATTGAAGCAACCATATTGATGTGTAGATTCATTTGATGCTTGTTGTGAAGTTGTGGGACATTGCAGCGGATAATTATGATTAAATGTATAAAAGCTAAAATCACTTTTATTAGAACAATAGATATTCCAAACAGGTAGTGTACAGGAAACTCAGGCCAGCCCTTTGGATGTCTTCAAGGCTGAACCTGATTAGCATATACCAGGGGCGGCCAACCAGTCAGTGACAAAGAGCCAAAAAACCTTGTTAGGTACGTCAAAGAGCCGACATCGAGCCGAAGGTGCGCATGCAAAAATGGAATGTGGCCTTGTGCCTGCTAGACCACGCCCCTGGTATAAAATACATTGAAAAAGCCAGAACGACATAAAATAAAACATTTTAAAGTCAGATCCATTGAAAAAGCCACTTTCACATAAAATAATTGAAAAAGCCAGATTCACATAATAAACTTAAGTTCCCCCATGTTTCACTCCAGCCAGCTCCCGATGTGACACTCCTGCTAGCACCCTCCTATGTCACTCCAGCCAGCTGCCCATGTGTCACTCCTGCTAGCACCCTCCTATGTCACTCCAGCCAGCTCCCCATGTGTCACTCCTGCTAGCACCCTCCTATGTCACTCCAGCCAGCTGCCCATGTGACACTCCTGCTAGCAGCCTCCTATGTCACTCCAGCCAGCTGCCCATGTGACACTCCTGCTAGCACCCTCCTATGTCACTCCAGCCAGCTGCTCATGTGTCACTCCTGCTAGCACCCTCCTATGTCACTCCAGCCAGCTGCCCATGTGACACTCCTGATAGCACCCTCCTATGTCACTCCAGCCAGCTGCCCATGTCTCACTCCTGCTAGCACCCTCCTATGTCACTCCAGCCAGCTGCCCATGTGACACTCCTGCTAGAACCCTCCTATGTCACTCCAGCCAGCTGCCCATGTGACACTCCTGCTAGCACCCTCCTATGTCACTCCAGCCAGCTGCCCATGTGACACTCCTGCTAGCACCCTCCTGTCACTCCAGCTAGCACCCCATGTGACACTCCTGCTAGCAGCCTCCTATGTCACTCCAGCCAGCTCCCCATGTGACACTCCTGCTAGCACCCTCCTATGTCACTCCATCCAGCTGCCCATGTGACACTCCTGCTAGCACCCTCCTATGTCACTCCATCCAGCTGCCCATGTGACACTCCTGCTAGCACCCTCCTATGTCACTCCAGCCAGCTGCCCATGTGACACTCCTGCTAGCACCCTCCTATGTCACTCCAGCCAGCTCCCCATGTGACACTCCTGCTAGCACCCCCCTGTCACTCCAGCCAGCTGCCCATGTGACACTCCTGCTAGCACCCTCCTATGTCACTCCAGCCAGCTTTCCCATGTGTAACTACTTCCAGCACCCTCCTTCATCACTCCAGCCAGCTCCTCCATGTGTCACTCCTGCCAGGACCCTTCTGTGTCACTCCAGCCAGCTCCGCCTTGTGTCACTTTAGCCCATCCTCATGTGTCACTAAAGTTCCCCCACCAAGTCGTGCCATTGTTGCAGTCCCTAATGTGTTCTCTGTTTGCCAGTGGGTGTTTCGCCTCTAGTATCTGGCTCCTTCAGTTTTCAGTCCCTGTAGTGCTGCTGCATGTCTGGCTGGAGTGTAGCAGTTTCTGTATCTGTTGTGGTCACATGATTTAGAGAGTGTTGGGAGCCACATTTAAATAAAGAAAGAGCCTCATGCGGCTCAAGAGCCACTGGTTGGCCACCACTGGCATATACAAAGAGACTAGTGACTCATCATGAGTCCCCTCCCCAAGAAACCAGATAACACACTGCTGACCACACAGGAGGTTAGTTCCTGTTTTGGTCTCAGAGGAAGATGGAGTCCCAGCATTACTTTACAGAGAGAGAGAGAGAGAGAGAGAGAGAGAGAGAGAGTGATATGGAAAGACAAATTTATATAACTTAAGGATAATGGTATTGTATGCTGGCACGTAACTGTAATTGTATGTAACTGTATGTTTTAACTGCTTACTGTGTGAGTGTAACCATGTAACTATAGGTATACTGTACTTTGTAATATATTGAATCCATATCCTTTTAATAACAAATATATACATCAATGAGCTTTGGAACTCAGATAATGTGTGGGTGTATTGTTTTCTCTTATGGGATGCAGTGTTTTGCTATGTATAGTGCACATTCATGGCACATGGTAATAAGATGTGCAGGTGTTTACAATATATATTAGAGCAGGCATTTTAAATATTTGTGAGAAAGCAATTTGGCATTCACATGCCGTTCTGGCCTAGTCATTAAGGTTTATACAGAACAAGTGTGGGTTGTGTTAGTGAGCGATAGTAATTTGTATTGCTCACAATTACCGAAGTAAGTGTGGTTTATTAAATTGCGGACGCATGTTTGTACATGTGGTACGGAAAAAGTACAGAAGCGTGCATGTGGCGCAGGGTCGCATACGTGGCGTAAAGGCACGCACGGTCGCCTGTTTACGCAAGGGTTGCTTAGGATTGCGGACGCAAAGTAAAACCACGCGATAGTTGTTCAATTAAAGGTGGGATAGTATACATTTAATACAAATAGCACATAACTATCCAATTTCAAAAGAAGATTAGTGTAAGATTTTGTTTAAATTGTGCTATCTCTGGGGTAAAGTAGCCGGTCAAAGGGAGTGATATTTTCTGTACAGAAAAATACTGTGTATTTGTGTGAGCTGAAAGTAGGAGTGAGTGTATTGAACCCCGGAAGTCGGGATTCAGTGGTGACACCAAGTAAGAGGAGGCTTGGTGGCGTGAGGCGGCTGACTTACGTTAATACAGATAGAGAAATACGCAAATAGTGAGATTTGCAGAGAAGCGTGATATAGAATTGTGCATTGTGAAGTTTAGAATTGTGAATTGAAGTTAAGGTTTTGTGTTACGCTCCGGCTGAGGAGCGCAGCTTGTGGATTCGACTCTAGTGGTCGTAGGGCGGATAGGTAACAATTACCTATACACTGTGCGATTTGACCGCACATTTGTACGTGCGATACGTGGCGCAACGTGATACTATTTTTGCGAGCTTTCACGCAAACCGTGGTATCATTAGCGCCATGTAGAGCATACGCAAGCGTGATTTGTGTATAACGAAAAGGGAAGTTTTCGCTGGACTCTCTCAGGAAAATCTTCAATGGTAGATATTCACTGGAAAAGGTAAGTTACTCCTATAACTTCCAGTGAATAAAAACCAGTTAGTGGCCTCACTGGGTACACGGTGGTCACTATTGGAGTGAGTCGTGGTACGTCAGCGGAGAAGGAGCGTGTGAAAGCGCTAGGTGTCTTTCACCGTCTATTTGTGTTGTGCATTTGGGGATTGTGTATCAGGCAAGAAGTCCAGGGTTCAGGCTGGAGAGCCGTGGCCCAAGGGTTCAGCGAGGTTTATTATGTGTGAGAGATATGGTCCACACACGGAGGCTTTTTGCAATGAATGGGTGCGTATGACTGCTGAAGATAGGGCATCATTCCCTAGGATGGGTAGTTTTGAATCAGAGGTATTGCAGAACATAAGGATTAGAATATGTCTGATCAAATCTAGAAAACAGAGGAACAGACATACCGACTGTTTAAACCTGTGGCAGCAAGAGGGGGAGGTGCAAAGGGAACTGGTTCGCACAGCAAGTTCCAAACCTAGCGGGAAAGCGATTGCGAGCGCACCACCACCGCCATACTGTATGTCGATGGGGAGAAATTGGCTACAACCAATGGTGCATTGGTAAAGGATAGAAAAGTGATTAATCAATGTATTAACCCTAACCCTTGCCAGTTGTATCCCATTTTGTATTTTTTCCCAGGATTGTGAGGACAATGATGAGCCCAGCATGATATCTGCACTCTCTTTAGCAGCCACCATACAGAATACCCAGGTGGGCACGGCCCAACCACCAAGAGTAGTGGCGATACCCCCCAGCGGAGGGGTGCGTGAGGTTGTGTCCACTGGTAAGTACGGTACCATACATTATGCAGAGACGATAGCTCCCTGTATTATAGAATCAAACCAAAATCACGTAGTTGAGTTAAACCCAGGTCAGGGTGATTGCAGTTCCCAATGGGAGAACTGATAGTCAGGGAGTAACTCTCATCAGGAACATTGCAATGCATTGTCCTTGGTCCCGAGCAGAGTTGAGGTCAATTATGTCAGAATTCCCCGATCCCAGAAAAGATCTAGTCGGATGCCAGAAATTCATTAAAGAATTGGGTAATGCCCATGAGCACACGAACAAGGAATGGCGAACAGTGCTCAGAGCGAGTCTAACCTCAAATATTGGCAGCCCAAAATTCATTACTGATTGTAAATTAGATGTAGAAGTGCCTCTCCCTGATGTGTACAACCAGGAGAATGTAAGGAAAATTAACATACAGCTAGGATTGTATTTCCCTACTGTTGTTAAATGGAATAAAAAAAAATCCATAAGACAAAAGGAAGGTGAGATGGCATCCGAGTATTTCCATCGAGCACTGCAGAAAATGGCTAGATACACTGGGATAGAGGATATTAAGGAGAATACAAACCACCGGGAGGTAGTTGTCTCTGTGTTAATGGATGGATTAAAGGAGGCACTGAGGACAAGGGTGCAAACCTCTCTGCCAAATTGGAGAGGTATTTCGGTGGCTGCGCTGAGAGAGTCCGCTATCGAGCATGATCGTAACATCAGTAAACACAGGGAGTCGCAAGGGGATAAGCTGATGACGGTAAGTATACAGGCTCTTACAGGAAAGCCCCAACAGCCTAAACCCCAGATCCCTGATGGTAGGTCACGGTCAATCACATGTTTTCTTTGCAGGAAAGAAGGGCACTTTGCTAGAGATTGCAGAAGTAGCGGGACACATAGCGTATATAGACCCCCTAGACCTGATTACGAACCACGCTACAATACACATAGTTGGGACCAGGGACCACATAGAAGGGATTATGAGCCGCATAGAGGGGAAACAAGGAGGTACCCAGCTAGGAGGGACTGGCAGGCCTCCGAAACCTCACAGTTATCTCCCATACATATTGTAGCTGCCAATGCGCTGTGGGAAGGTCCCACTACACAATAGAGGTTGGGCCACACCTGTAGTCTTCAGCCAGTGAAATTGATTGCTTTCCTTGGTAGTGAACCTGAGGCCATGGTTGATGTAGCTGGTGTACCACTACCTTTTCTTGTAGATACAGGGGCAGCCAGATCAGTGTTGAATTCCACCATAGGTGTAAAATCCACGGGCAAAACAATTTCAGCAATGGGAGTAACAGGAATGGTGCAACAATACCCTTTGAGTAGACCTGCAGAGATTACGATAGGGCCCTTGCAGACTAAACATTCCTTTCTGCTGGCTGAATTGGCTCCGACTAATCTACTGGGCAGAGATTTGTTGTGTAAAACGCGGTGTGTCATATATTGTACCCCTGAAGGTGTGTTCTAAGATACACCTGAGAACCATGCACAAGAAGTGCAAGATATATTAGACACCCCTCAAAGGCTAATGTTACACTCTACTGTTATAGACACGTGTCCATCGCAGATAGAGGAAATTATCTCACAAATACCGGGTTCCCTTTGGACCAGATATGGACAGGACACTGGATTGATGGCGAATGTAGCCCCAGTAGCAGTACAAGTAAAAGATGGCAGGATAGCTCCAAAAATCCCTCAGTATCCTCTGAAGCCAGAGGTAGAATTAGGAGTGTAACCCATCATAGAGCGGCTGCTACAGTGGGGCATCCTAGTCAGGACGTCCAGCACAGCCAATAGTCCCATCTTCCTTTTTTTAAAAGAGTGGGGGGAGGGGTTACAGGCTAGTGCAGGATCTAAGGGGGATAAACAAGATAGTTGAGAGCCAATTCCCCGTAGTGCCCAATCCAGCTGTCATCCTCATGCAAATTCCCTCTACCTCAAAATTTTTCACTGTCATTGACCTCTGTTCTGCTTTCTTTGCTGTCCCTCTTCACCCTGACAGCCAATACCTCTTTGTCTTTACTTACAAGGGAGTACAGTACACCTGGACTTGCCTTCCCCAAGGTTTCATTGACAGCCCGAGCATTTTCTCTCAGGCCTTACATGACTGTTTGCAATCTTTTCAACCTGAGAGTGGGTCAATATGTTGATGACTTGTTGTGCTCTGACTCATTCGAGTCGTCCTTGGCAGATACTAAACAACTTCTGTTTCACCTCTTCCAGACAGGACACAAGGTTTCCAAGGATAAGTTGCAGTTGTGCCGGACCAGGGTTAAATACTTGGGACACTGCTTGACGCAAGGACTTAGGCACCTGACCGCTGATAGAATACAGGCCATTCGCAACATGACTCTGCCGCAAACTCAGCAACAGATCCGCACTTTCCTCGGAATATGTGGGTACTGTCGGAACTGGATTCCAGGGTTCCCTATACTGGCACTACCTTTGCAAGAAATGGTCTCTTCGAACAAACCGGAACGGGTCTCTCACACAGATGCATCTGAACTAGCGTTTGAGAGACTAAAACAGTGTTTATCACAAGCACCTGCATTGGGTATGCCAGATTATGATAAGCCCTTTGAATTGTACGGTACTGAAAGCACTGGATGCGCGGCAGGAGTCTTAACACAGAAACATGGTGATGCTTGCGAAGTGTTGCAGCCATTGCTTTGCTGGTAAGTAAAAGCGAGGATGTAGTGTTAGGACACGACTTGACCATTCATACACCTCATGCAGTAACATGCTTTGCTGAACTCTGCCCAAACCAGACATGTCTCATCTGCTCAGTTTACAAAGTGAGAATTATCACTGATGGCCCCTGTAAACATCACCATTAGGAGATGCAGCTCACTAAATCCTGCAACTTACTTGCCAAGTGTGCCTGGTCATGCACAATGGGTGGAAGATGAGAACGATGGTGAAGGAGGATTTAGTGCAGATACTGATACGCATGATTGTATGGAATACCTGAACCAAACTTTCACTGCGAGACCTGACATTAGTGACAACCCACTGGAAGGAGTAGACTTTACCTTCTACACTGACGGTAGTTGCCACAGACAGACAGAATCGGGAGACCTGTGCACCGGATACGCAGTTGTAGATGATGAAGGTATTATAGAAGCTGAACCCCTTGGCCCACCACACTCAGCACAAGTTGCTGAGCTGGTAGCAGTGACCAGAGCATGTGAGTTGGCAAAGGGTAAGTCAGCTAATATATACATGGATTCTAGGTATGCCTTCGGAGTGGTGCATAATTTTGGGGCCCTGTGGCACCTCAGAAATTTCATGACGGCAGCTGGCACACCTGTAGCGCACACTTCCCACATAAAGAGGCTTCTGACAGCAATACATGAAACAGACAGAGTGGCTGTTATCAAGTGTAAAGCACACACTCACAACCAAGACCCAATCTCACTTGGTAACAGCCGGGCAAATGAAGCTGCAAAATCCGCAGCAAGCACCACCATACCAATGAACATCACACCACTGATAACATTTAACACGGTTAACACACAACAGTTAATTGAAATGCAAAATTTGTGTTCCCAACAGGTAAAGGCAGTCTGGAAGACGAAGGGATATGGTCAGGAGTCCTCAGGACTTTGGACAGATGGACACGGTAAGCCAATTGCCCCCAGAGCATATCTCTCAAGCCTAGCTGAGGCGGCACATGGTCTGACTCATCTAGGTAAAGAAGGTATGTGCAAGCTGGTAAGAGCCTACTGGAGTGCACCAGGGTTCTCTTCTCATACAGGTAAGAAAGCAATGACATGTCTTACTTGCTTGAGGAAGAATATTGGTAAGGCAATGACAACAGAGCCATCCCATATCCCTCATACAGATGTACCTTTTCAGGTAATACAAATCGACTTCATACAGTTACCACCCTGTAGGAATTTGAAATACGTGTTAGTATGTACAGATGTGTTTTCAAAATGGGTAGAAGCGTTCCCTGCTGCCACAAATACTGCTACGTTCACTGCAAAGAAAATCATGCAGGAATTTGTGTGCAGATATGGTATCCCTAGAATGATTGAAAGTGATAGGGGTACCCATTTTACAGGTGAAGTCTTTCAGGTCATGTGCAAACTGATGGGTATTAATAGCAAGCTGCATACTCCGTACCGGCCACAGGCGAGTGCGAAGGTGGAGAGAATGAACAGCACTATTAAGAATAAGCTGAGCAAAGTGATGGCTGAAACTGGATTGTTGTGGCCAAAGGCCGTACCATTAGTGTTGTACAGCATCAGAACCACTCCCAGGTCACCGCTTAACTTATCACCCTTTGAAGTTCTTTTTGGTCAACAACCTCATGTAATGATAGACGTCCAGGATGATTTGAAGTGCAATAACGAAATAACTGTGCAATATTTGGTTAGGATGAGCCAGCAGCTGAGAAATCAACAAAGAAATCTAAAGCTGGTGATTCCTGACCTACCGAACAGTAATTGTCATGACATTGAGCCTGGGGATTATGTGATGATTCGAAATTTTTTACGCTCATGTTGCCTCATAGACAGGTGGGAAGGACCGTATCAAGTTTTGTTGACCAGCACGACAGCACTAAAGATTGCCGAGAGAGAGACTTGGGTCCACTCGTCCCACTACAAGAAGGTCGCTGACCCGGAAAAAACTTGTGACAAAGAGTAAGGTGAAGAGAACCTCGTATCACTAGATAATTTATTCCTGGAAAGCTGAGAGGCAGGATTGTTGAAAGGCACCTGAGCGCGGA
Source organism: Pseudophryne corroboree (assembly GCF_028390025.1). Lineage (NCBI taxonomy): Eukaryota > Metazoa > Chordata > Amphibia > Anura > Myobatrachidae > Pseudophryne > Pseudophryne corroboree. Next base: position 302,278,758 of record NC_086449.1, on the reverse strand, counting down.
GAACAACAAGATCCATTTTCTTTTTTTTCACCCCCACTGCATTTTTCTTTTTATTTCCCCTCTTATTTTTCTTTTGCTCCTTAATGAAATGGATCTACCTCAAGGTACTGTGTTTCGGGTTTTACTGGTGACTCTGTTTTTGATCAGGACAGTCTGTTTTTGTGAGGATCCCAGAGACGTCGAGCAAGAATCTGGAATGGTTTCTGATGGCGAGTACAGATTTGTAGGACCTCAGGAGCAGCACATCACTCTAGTAAAGGCTGGTATCAGTAAGCAATCTGGTAGTCACGGAGCTCGGAGGCACTGTGAAGGGTTATTGTCTGACGAATATTGTATATGTAGACATTGCGAGAACATAGTCGAAGATGGGTGCATCCAGAGATGTCAGTCAAACAGTAATATTGACATTGGCCGACATCCTTTGAGTGATTACCACTCATTAGTGGGTAAGGTCTTAAACCAGATGGAATGCTGGGTGTGCTCACAGGTACCTCAAGGACAGAGTAAGTCAGGATTAGTGCCATACCCTATAACGATAGATGAGGTACTCGAATTATGGGGTGGGAGACCGGTGGACAAGAAATTCAATATATCTAGGCCCTCTAGCTTGAAGCTCCACCAATACAACGTAGATAGGTCCCTGTTGTGTTTTAATGTTTCCAATTTCCGAAAACCAGGAAATTGGGAAGTGATGTGGAATAACCATACAATGACCTTTTCACACAGAGCTGATAGGATACCTATACTCTGAACTTGAAAGCAAGATAGCCACCAGTGGGAAGTATTTTCGGTATAGGTATACACGTTGGATCAAAACCATGTGGGTTGGAAAAGTATCGCAGGGGTATTGTGCCCACATCATCCAGCCCGATACTTGTACTGAGCAAATGAGAGAACTAGGGATTGGTTTCTTTATAAGGAAAATTTGTGATATGGTGTTGTTACATTTTGTCCATTATGTTCTCCCAGATGATGCCTATTTCATATGTGGGAGGAAAGCGTAAAAGTGGCTTACTCCGAGCTCTGAAGGATTGTGCTGTATTGGGAGAGTACTACCAGAGGTCATGACCATAGCACACGATAAAATGAAAGACCTTCACCGCAACGCTCAGACTCCTTATACTCATACCCATTATGAACACATCATCAAGAGACACCTCATAGATAGGACAGAGCACGCAGCCTCTGATTTGATCCATGAATCCACCGGGATTCAGTTCCTTCTCGCATTAGATATCACCCGTACTGCCAGAGGAACTATAAATTATAGGTACATCCATGCGCTGCGAACTTGATAGATAATATCACCGAGATGTATGATGACACCTTCAGGTATACGGGTAGGGAGTTACAAGCCTACAAGAAGGAGCTGATCCAGCACAGAATGGTCCTTGATTATGTTACGGATGTGACAGGTGGGTACTGTGTTACCCTGGCAACGCAATACGGTGTGAAGTGCTGTACGTATATTACGAATAGCACTGACGACCCCACGGAGATCATTGATCAAAAGATGGACGAGATCTTGCAGTTGAGGTGGTAGTTCAGGAGGAAACACAACCCAATCCTTGACGGCTGTGGGTAATGAACTGATCGGCTGGGTCTCATGGTTGAACCCAAGCAAGTGGTTCTCAGGGTTAGGAGTGTGGGCGCAGAATGTAATCATGGATGTGGGAAAGTTTCTCCTGTGTATCCTAGGTGTCGTCATAATTATTGGTCTGATATTTAGGTGTGTTCGAATCTTGACACGGCGCAAGCACAGCACAAATTTGATGAGTCTAAGGAGCGAGGGCGTTGTTACAGCAGCAGATTTAATTTATAATCCATCTGTAGAGACAGTGTTATGATAAGGATTGCAAATGAATTTCATGGCCTGTTTCTTTCACCATTTCTCTCTGTTTCCCCCTCTACCCAGAAACATCCAACTGGAAAAGACGTCAACCATACCCAAAATTTATGTGAATGTAATTTTTTTTATATGTGTCTTACCCTCATCTCTGCAACCTCCAGTTAATGTCACACATAGTCGACAGGTTTTATCTACATATAGTAGCACACACATATGGTTTCCTCCATGTATCATCAGATAAATGTGCTCCCCATTTGTTGGTATAAGAAGCCGAAAAGGTGAGGGTTAAAAGCCCTTGCCCGAACAGAGCTTGGTAGTGTTTGTTTGCTCAAGTACAGAGCCTTAATACGGGATAAGAAGGATTTAATGTATACTTTGCAATACCTTGAAGCTATCTTAGAATATATACGGCACGATGATACATGCCCCTCAGATATTGATTCATACATACATGCTTTTACTATCTCATTAGGCCATACATTTCCCACCTACAACTCTCCCACGACCATCCAAACTTTGTATATATTGTATAGATAATATTTTCTGTTTAGTGGTTAAGTGTGGCAGTTATTGATGACTGCCAAAGGGTGGACTGTCGAAGTCGAAAATATTACAGCCATACACATCACGTACAAACACCACACAGATGGCCTCCGTGCGCGTACTTGTTCTGCCGTGCATGCACATACTCGCAAGTTGCATATAACTGCTCACGCGATAGTGCGCATTAGCGCGTGGTATGAGTAATTACGGTAGCATTTGTATTCGCATGGAAAAGCCACAAGGACATATTTCATATTTAATCCACATAGTGCGCGATTTACACGTAGCCAACATGCACCACACCAGCGAGCTACACTTGCTTAAAAGGTACAACAACCAAGAGATTCACCTTTACAGGATATGAGGGGACAGAATTAGGTTAGGAGGTGGTGTTTGGTATCCAGCCGTAAGGTATTTTATGAGCAATATTCCGGTAGCAGTTTGCAGAAGATAGCACGCTCCTGCGCATAGATATGCGCAGGAACAGTATATTAATATTAACTGTCTTTACTGTACTCTTGATATTCGGCGGGAACCCAGTGGAGACCATCTGCAAGTACACCTGGACCAGGCATTACCCACCTATTCAAACCAACCTATGACCCCTCCTGTACTGTAAATGACCAGCCCTTTGACCTATAGGTGAAGAGATTACAGTTTCTATTGTATCATGTTTTGGACAAATGTATAAAAGCCCAGCTGCCTGGCCGGCCACACACATTCTCTAAAGGTCATCTATCTTGATTGACTGAGGACCGAGGCCGGGTGGCACTGGCGAAACAAATGTATGTATCATTGATTGTAGCCTCTTCTCTTATTGTGATTGTATTATTTGTTGTAAGCCCCTGTTAGTAAATAACTGTTGGTGGGTCAGATCCCAACATATTTAAATACAATTGGTGTCGTGTCCCTTTCCTGCTAAAGGTTTAAAGTGTATCTCAGCCACAAGTGTTGTTGCATTGTGCTCACAGAGTGTAGGCCTGTGTACGCAAAGTGTGTACTTATTGCGCCCGTTCAGCGTGAGTGCGCAGAGTGCATACACGGTACGGGCTTGTGTACGTAAGGTGTGTAAACAACACAGAGGTTAAGGATTATATTCAATGGCCGCAGCGGCTCGAACTTTGGGGTAAAAGGTATTGCTTTTTCGTCCTGTAAGTTAATCAGCTTTAACACACTATAGCCAGGAACAGAAGAAAGCAGCAGGAAGGTTGAGCAGTGCACCCAAAAGCTGCAACCTGCGTCCTCACATCTGTAGCAGCGGTATGCAGGGCTAGAGAGAAGCCCCCAGCAGGAGCCCTGCAGTGTCTGGATTCCAACGCTGTAACTGTCATACAGGGCGTGCAGCCCAATGGAGCCCAGTGTGGAAGGCACTATGCAGGTGAAGAGTCACTCACCTGGTGAGAACACGGTCCGGTCAGCAGGGAAATCGGCAGAGGAAGCCTCACCTCCCCCCAAGATGGTGCCCGACACAGCCAAGGAGCACCACGCCAGGACACACCGCCAAGCCGTAGAATACAAGTAGGAGGCATAGGCACCACAACACCCCACACAGGTCAGTCAGGAGCCAATTAGCAATAGTCCAGGTACACCTGAGCGTGCACACCGGGGTACAGGATAGGGAAACAGGAGTATTTGGCTGGGGACCACAGCAGACACACGACCTACTCCATGCCCCGCTAGGCCACGCCCCCTTCTCCAGTTTATTTTAACTATTATTTTCGGTATGCTGTCTGGGCAACAGCATACCTGCACAGTGGTAGTTAGGGGGGGCGGTCACCGGCCTTGTGAGGTGTCAGAGCCGCTTCCCCACTGAAGGGCCACTATCCTGAGAGGTTGTTGTTCCGCAGGGCACTGCGCCTTGGCGGTCTTAATCGCAGCACACCGCACTCCCCTAAACTATAGCCTGAAGGTGGAAGAGTGGTGAGTACAAACCGGCGGCCCCGCTAGGAGGGTCCCCCAGTTCCCTGTGCAGCGTGATCGCGGGGGTGGCATATGGGGCCCTCCTGGGAGGGACCCACTATAGCCCCCCTGTGCACACTGGCAGCGGAGTGTGAAACTAGCAGGCCACTGTTTTAGTTAACACTGTCAGGAGACTTTTGCCAAAATAAATATGAATTTAAGCTCCGACGCCATTACGGGGGCGGAGCTTCCTCAGAATGGGACCAGCAGCATTTTGGCGCCTTCCTCTGCCCAGCGCTGCAGCAGAAAGGACACACAGCTCCTACAGCACTCCGGACACACTGGGAAACTGGTACAGGGGTGTAACACAGGGGGAGAGACGCTATTGTACACTGAAATCTGTCTGGAAAGGACAACAATCCGGTTTTACTGTGATTTATATACATATATATGTATAGCTAACATATATTTTAGCCTGCAGTCTTACTGAGTATGACAGGCAGGGTGTGCTGTCCCTCTCTACCTGGATCTCCTCACATACAGTAAAGGGCAGGCTTGCTGTTATACCGTGTGTGTGTGTGTGTGTGTGTGTGTGTGTGTGTGTGTGTGTGTGTGTGTGTGTGTGTGTGTGTGTGTGTGTGTGTGTGTGTGTGTGTGTGTTACTGTTAACATGGTCAAACACCAATTATGCAGTGTCTGTCACACCAGATTCTCCCCATCAACCACTGGTTCTCTCTCTTGTGGACAATGCAGCCAATCCTCTCAAATTAGTGAGGAGGCGGGGGAAAGGAGAGTCAGGAGCCGGCCTGGCTGAAAGTCATGAAATCTATGATGGCAGACATGGCTTCTCAGCTCTCTGCCACAAAACAGACAACACAACAAATGCAACAAACTCTTGCAGTCCTATCTGCTAAAGTGGATGATAAACAGCCCCCCTTCCCTGCATCAGGGCCACTTAAACGTGGGCTAGCTGATTTACTCTCAGACTCTGATGAGGAAGTTTAGGAAGATGGGGAGGAATTAGAGCCTAATGCTCTTAGCTCATAACTTCTATGTTACAGGCTGGGTTTGAAAAATTACAGTTAGGAGCTGACTGGCTGGTGTGTTATCACCTTCCACTTTATCACTTCACCAGGCTTAATAAATCTGCCCCTGAGCCTCTCATCCTTGCTATCCGGGATGTACTAAAAATCCCTCTGGAAGATGCAGATGCACCGCAATCGTTCTTCGTAGCTCAGAAAAAGGTCAATGTCACTTTCCCTCATTCCCTGGAATTAGATGACGTATTTAAGCAAGCCTGAAAAAATCCTGATAAAAAATATCAGGTTACTAAAAAGTTTCTACAAACTTTCCCATTTCCACCTGACTGTAGGAAATGCTGGGAAGAGCCCCCGGCAGTGGAAGTTTCAGTTTCCCACCTTTCAAAGAAGGCGGTGATGCCAGCTCCTGGCTCCTTTCAGTTAAAGGACCCTGGGGATAGGAAGATAGAAACTACACTGAAATCTATTTACATAGCGGTTGGCGTATCACAGAGACCTGTGATAGCGGGTTGCTGGATGACACATGCCATCCATACTTGGGCTACTCAGATTCAAGCAGGCCTTGCGGGGAATATGCCCCTGGTCACTACCTTACTGCCTCCTTAAACACATTCAGGACACTGCACGCATCCTGTGTGATTCCCTCAAGAAAATAGGCACTATCAATGCTAGGACTACTACCATGGCAGTGTCAGCACTCAGGGCATTGTGGATTGTGGACGCTGATTCCAAGTGAAATATGGAGGCTATTCCCTTCTCAGGGGAGTGGTTATTTGGGGTTGAGCTAGGTGCGTGGATTTCTAAAGTCACTGCAGGAAAATCCACATTTCTCCCCTCTGGGCCCCCGCCAGCTCGACGTTCCTACCCGGTGCTGTCTACCCAGTCCTATTGGACTAACAGGTTCAGATCAAGAGCCAGAGGTGCCTCCAATGCGGCGCAAGGAACAAGAGGTAAGACAAGAAAATCAGCTGCCGCCGGCTCTCAGGAACCAAGCACCAGTTCAACCTCCACAAAAGCATCAGCATGACGGTGCCCTCCCACCCCAAGGGGATCTCGAGGTGGGAGCTCGACTGCATCACTTCAGCCACATCTGGGAATGCTAATGCCAGGATACCTGGGTAAAGGATCTCATCTCTCGGGGCTACAAGCTGGAGTTCGACAGTGCTCCTCCCCAACGATTTTTCCAATCAGGCTTACTAGTTCTGGAGGATACATGAGCTACGCTGCAACAGACCATTCAAAAGCTGGCCTGGTCCCAAGTCATTGTTCCAGTACCACTACAACAATGAGGAAAGGGTTATTACTCCAACCTGTTTGTAGTACCAAAACCGGATGGTTCAGTCAGGCCCATTCTAAATCTAAGATCTCTGAACCCCTACCTAAAGGTGTTCAAGTTCAAGATGTAATCCCTGAGAGCAGTGATTGTGGGTCTGGAAGAAAGAGAGTTCATGGTCTCACTGGATATAAAGGATGCTTATCTTCATATCCCAATTTGGCCTCCTCATCAGGCTTACCTGAGGTTTGCTCTGCTGGATGATCACTACTAGTTCCAGGCACTACCTTTCGGTCTATCCACAGCCCCGAGGGTCTTCACAAAGGTGATGGTGGAGATAATATTCCTGCTCCGAGTCCAGGGGGTGAATGTTGTCCCTTACCTGGATGATCTCTTGATAAAGGCGAGATCCAGGGAACTCCTCCTAATCAATATAGACTGCACGGTTCAACTGCTGTCACACCATGGGTGGATCCTCAATTTATATAAGTCCCACCTGGAGCCTACTCAACAGCTCCTGTTTCTGGGTATGCTGCTGGATACTGTGGTTCAGAAAGTGTTCCTCCCAGAGGCCAAGGCAAGGACACTCCAGGGGATTGTCCGACTGGTCCTATGGCCAGCTCGAATCTCAATCCATCTCTGCATAAGATTGTTGGGAAAAATGGTGGCCTCATACGAGGCCATCCTGTATGGAAGGTTCCATGCCAGGACGTTTCAATTGGATCTCCTGACCAAGTGGTCCGGGTCTGTAGTCTCAGGCTAGGATCTCCGTCCTGTGGTGGCTACAGCCCTCAAACCTGCTGGAGGGTTGCAGTTTCAGGATTGAATCCTCACAACTGATGTGAGTCTGAGAGGATGGGGAGCTGTCACCCAAGGGTCAAAGTTCCAGCGCAGGTGGTCTGCCCACGAAGCCCTTCTTCCGATCAACATTCTGGAACTTCAGGAGATCCACAATGCTCTGCTTCAGGCCTCTCCTCAACTCAGGAATCTGGTGATCAAGGTCCAATTGAACAACGCCATGTCCATGGCCTACATGAATCGACAAGGGGGGACAAAAAGCAGAGCCTACATGTGAGAGGTATCAAAAATTCTCCTCTTGGCGAAAAAAGAAATGCAAGAGCAATGTCAGCTATCTTCATTCCGGGGGTGGACAACTGGGAAGCAGACTTCCTGAGTCGTCACGATCTCCACCCAGAAGAGTGGGGTCTCCATGAACAGGTGTTTCAACAGGTCATCGACTTGTGGGGCTGCCCGCAGATAGACATGATGGCTTCTCATCTCAACAAGAAGCTTCGCTGGTATTGCTCCAGGACCAGGGACCCTCAGGCGAGGTTTGTGGGTGCGCTGGCATCTCCTTGGCCTGTTTCCTCCGATTCCATTGCTCCCATGGGTGCTCAAGCAAATCAGGAATCAGGGGGTCCAGGAAATTGTGATTGCCCCGGATTGGCCTCGGATAGCGTGGTATGCGGATCTTCTAGACATGTCCGTTGCAGACCCTTGGCCTCTGCCAATGAGAAAGGATCTTCTACAACAAGGTCCATTTGTTTACCTAGACTTACGGCGTCTTCGTTTGACAGCTTGGAAGTTGAGCGGAACATCCTAGCTCACAAGGGCCTTTCCAAAAAGGTTATTGCAACCATGGTTCAGGCCAGGAAACCTGTGATGTCAAAACACTATTATCAAATCTGGAGGAGATATGCTTCCTGGTGCGAGGACCGCATACTTCCACCTGCGGAATTCCACCTGAGACGGATCTTACAGTTCTTGCAGGCTGGTGTGGATAAGGGCTTACGTCTGGGTTCCGTTAAGGTCCAAATCTCTGCCCTCTCAATTTTCTTTCAGAGAAAATTGGTGACGTTGCTAGAAGTCCAGACTTTCTTGCAAGGAGTACTTCACATTCAACGTTTGTGCTGCCTATGGTGCCTTGGGATTTGAATGTAGTGTTGGAATTTCTTCAGTCTTCCTGGTTTGAGCCTCTGATGACAGTGAAAGACAAGTTCCTCATGTGGAAAATGGTGATGTTGCTGGCCCTGGCTTCTGATAGACGTGTCTTGGAATTGGGGGCCCTGTCATGTAAAAGCCCCTATTTGGTTTTTCACGAGGACAGAGCTGAGCTCAGAACTAAGCAGCAGTTCCTGCTGAAGTTTGTATCTGCATTCCATTTGAATCAACCGATTGTGGTTCCGTCTAGTTCTGGTGCCTCTGCTCCTCCAAGGTCATTGCATGCTGTGCAAGCCTTGAAGATCTACATCAAGAGGACGGCTCAGATCAGGAAGACTGATTCTCTTTTTGTGCTATATGACGCACAGAAAAAGGGTTGCCCTGCTTCTAAGCAGTCCATTGCTCGTTGGATTAGGATGACTATACAACAGGCCTACGTATCGGCAGCCTTGCCTGTTCCACAGTCTCTGAAGGCCCACTCTACGAGATCAGTGGGGTCTTCCTGGGTGGCTGCCAGTGAAGTCTCGGCCCTGTAACTATGCTGAGCGGCTACCTGGTCGGGGAAGAACACCTTTGTGAAGTTCTACAAATTTGATACCCTGGCCCATGATGATACCCAGTTTAAGCAGGTGGTGCTGCAAACATCTACGCACATTCCAACCCATTCTGGAAGCTTTGTAACGTCCCCATTGTATTAAGTAAACCCCAGTATCCCTTATGGATGTTAGAGAAAACGGGATTTTAATACCTACCAGTAAATCCCTTTCTCGTAGTTCCATAAGGGATACTGGGCACCCGCCTCAGTGCGTTGACTTGTCTGCAAGTTCTTGTTAAGTTTTCCTGTTCAGCTTTGCTGTTTTGTTACCAGCGTTCTGTTATGGTGAGCTGGTGTATGAATCTCACCACTCGTTGTTATGTTCCTTCTCTCAAGTCTATCCTTTCTCCTTCGGGCACAGTTTTTACCTATACTGGCTGTAGGAGGCGATATAGAGGGGAGGAGCCAGCACACCCAGATGAAGAAATTTAAAGTGCACCGGCTCCTTTGGACCCCTTCTATACCCCATCGCATTAAGTGAACCCCAGTATCCCTTATGGACTACGAGAAAGGGATTTACTGGTAGGTACTAAAATCCCGTTTTTTATCTGCTTTTTGTCTGTTTATTATATGAATAATACTGTTACTATTTATGTGATTGCATAGTTATGCATATGTACTAACAGCGTGATCACTAATTGATTTATATTGTCAATTTTATTTAATAATTTGTAAGCACGTCTGATTGTGTTGTTTTTTATATGCAATTCAGCAGTGCCTACTGTACTGTTTAATATTAAGGTGGGTGTACCAGTGGTTCTGAATAAAGTCCCGGCAGTTGTATCTAAAAAAAGGGATTTTCCCCAACTTTTCACCTGCTCAGTAGGTGGTAAAAAGAAATTCCTGTTAAACTTATGGAGAATATTATCGCAGCTAATTGAATTTCCCCAAGATATTAAAAACATTGCAATGTATTTCATATTAATTACACCTATGAGTATACACAAATGTTTTTCTATTGGCGCTCTCCAGAAAACATGTCTTCCCAAAGGCTGTCCTTTTATTTGTCTAATAATAAATCAGATCCAAGTCCAAATATAAAAGTCCCTTGAATATCCTTAAGGAGGATATTCCACCCACTGGCTCTCCCCATCACCCTCTGCTGTCACCCACTGACTCTCCCCGTTACTCTCTCTAGTGCAGGAAGCCGGCGTTCACATGACTGAAGCCAGAGGAGCGTACTGGAGCTCTAATCACTGAGTAAATATGTGGGGAAGGGGGGTTAATGGTGCAGGGGGGGTGGTAGCGTCTGCAATGTTGGCAGCAGTGCATGCGCAGCCATTACTCAGGGTATTTTTCAGAAAAAATATCTTGATAAGGCTACGGAGTGGCGTCGCAAAGACCTTTCCCGCAAGCTGTGATGTAATCGCATTGCGGATTGGGTTGATTTTATTACCTTACATTCGCATCCTCAGATGGATGGCGAAAAAATCGGCCCCTTTGTGCCCTATTTATCAAAATCCTTAATTTAATTGTGGTTTTATGCAAAATAAACAATTACATTAACACGATGATTTCAATTATTGCATCAATGTACTTGTATTCGAGTCCCTCTCTCTGCTTTTGACAGCTCTAGGGATTCTAGGGATGGCCATCGGTGTGGTTGTCATTGATGGTTATTTTATATTTTTTATGTTATACTGGGACTCATAACCTTGGACTTTTAAGATGAAAACTGTCCGGTTTTAAATTTCTATTGGAAAACTTGCCTTTTATTAATCTGGAGGCTGTGGATTATAAATAGACACACTATATATAGAAATGAGAATTATGACAAGAGTGCAAATGTAAAGAAATTGATTGTGGGAGTATGGAGGTCATCTTGCTTTGAAATGCATTTGGAACGCATGTCCGGAAGTTCGGCAGCCATGTTTGCTTAGTTTGGTGTCCATTTTGGATGATGGCACACCTGCCTCCAGCACATGGAAGAAGGGTTTCTGGTGGGCGGAAGGCAGTAATTGATTTTTAAGTTAATGGGCGCCCATGGTATTTATAGACATTTTTTGAGCAATACACCATGCTTCTGATGAAGGACGCAGAGGTCTGGGCAGTATGCATGGTGTTAGCATTACTGCCTCACAGCACTGTGGTCATGGGTTCGATTTCCACAATGGTCCTAATTGTGTGGCATTTGTATATTCTCGCCCTCCTTGTGTGGTTTTCCTCTAGTTACTCTGGTTTTCTCCTACAATCCTAAAATATATTAGTAGGTTAATTGGCTCCCAACAAAAATTAACCCTAGTATGGAAGTGTGTATGTAGATGGAAAGACTAGATGGGCCATGTGGTTCTTATCTGCTGTCAAATTCTATGTTTCTATGTCTGAAACACGTTAAGCTGGTGGCATTAGGACTGTCTCTCTAGTGGGTGAGGGGTGAACGGTGGCTGTTTCCTACCTGGCAGTAGTGTGATGAACCTTGTGCCCAGACTGCATTGCTGATTACGTTATTATTCATCTTACATCTGGTAGGTATTACAATCCATCACAATGCACAATATGCACTTTATGTACTGTATATTTATTTTTCTTTCTCTTTTAACCAATAATTTGTGAAGCTTTAATTGTGTTTATGTCATTACATGTTTGTCATTACTACTTACTGGTTGCTTTCTCTCTCTTTCCCTGCTGTGAGCCTGAAAAGGTATAGGATTCACCTGTGGAGTGAGGAGGAGTAGACAAGAAAACGTTAACAAGGATATTCAAGGGACTTTTATATTTGGACTTGGACTTGATATATTATTAGAAGGACGGACTTTGGGGACACGTTTTCTGGAGGGCACTAATAGGAAAAAATGTTGTGTGTTTTCTATTATTCTGTTTGGTGGCTTTCATTTCCATTTTGCCTGGCTGCACTTCAGAATTAAGAGGGCACGGGTTGGCAATTTTATTAATATTTTATATCAAAATGTTACCTACCTTTAAGTGATGGGACAATAAATATCTTACAAGAATTACATGTAGATTCAATTGTTGTTTGCACAGAATTTTCGTTTTGTGGCTCACAAGCAAATATTCCACCATCAGATGGAACCCGACAATTTTTCCCTTGTTCATCAGTCTTTTTATACGATAAACCATATGATTCCATTCCATAGCTGTACCATGTGTACTTCTCTTGTTGTGGAATACTGCAGGTAATATTCTCCTCATTAAATACAGTAATTACTGCAAAATAACAAAAGTATTTAATGGGTTAATATTAAAAGGAAAATATATCATATTCATATGGCCGTACTTACACACATTTACAAGCACCGGGATTGCTAGGACAGTTTATACAAGTAAAACAACAGATCAACAACACATATGTACTTCCTGTGAACCGATTAATTCCTGGACTGTTATGGACTACTTTATTACAGTATAGATAATTCCTACTCTATCCATTCCACTTACGTCTAAAAAAATAATACTTTATAAAGAACCTTTTAAAAGTAATTCCCACAGGTTGGATAGGCCTGACTTGAAGCATCAACCATTACACTTCCAAAGAAACCTTTCCATTCCATTTTAACAAAAACCTTTAAAATAATTTCCTAATTCTGTATGTGTGTTTGAAATACCTTATGTGACATATAAAAACATTGCTTTGCATCGAATATATGTGAAAATAAAAATTATGTTCTTTCACCTTCCATGCAATTCACCATGCATCACTTGGGGATGAATGTACGGAAGGAACATAACATCAACATGGGTTGTCTTCAGTTTGCTGCCTTTTGGGATCCCGCCGCACAGTATACAGGCGCCGTAATCCCAACACCCGGCATACCGACACCTTTTCTCCCTCTTGGGGGTCCATGAACCCCCTGGAGGGAGAATAGATAGCGTGCGCCACCGAGCCCACAAGGGGCTCATTTGCACTCGCCCAGCTGACGGTATGCCGGCGGTCGGGGCGCCCGGCGGCCAGCATACCATACTACACCCCATCAATACTTTTTTGAAATTCTCAGGTGGAAATTATAGTTCTGTATTGTCATGGAGATACTATTAAGTCCATCAACAATATCAGTGGTCATGGAATTAGATACTAGACAGAATCCATAGGTTACCATGGAGACATGAAATCTTATGTGTGTCATGTATGAATGGCTTAATCCTTACTGTATTTAAATGGCCAGAGAAGAGGTGTGTTATGTGCTCTAACAGAGTTGAAACCATTTGCTATTGTGGCGCATGAGGTATGTATCTCTCAAGCCGCAATTGATGTGACTACTTCCAGGCACATAGGCATCTCCAAGCAAATCTGCCTCAGTTCACAATAACTAGTACATGCCAGTTTTTGGTCTGCATTTACCTGTCTTTTACCTTTTGTCCCATCTCTCAATGAGTAAGGAGACACAAGTTCCAAGTTGGCCTAATTCAGAAGGTGTATGGTTTTCTGTAGGCATATACACAACATATTTCTTTATTTTACGCTAGGCAAATAGGCATGCACCCAACTCAGCATGAGCCTCATTATCTGCAAGGTTATTTCTATACAGGTTTCTTTCTTTTATTGTATTTGCCTATATTTAATAGGTTGTGCCTCATTCAGATTTTACAGCATTCAATGTTTATACAGTTATACAGTATACGGCTTTATACTATGACACATGCAGCATTATGAGAGGTAAAGCTTTCTACTGAGACAGAGAGAACATAGACCACACTCACTAAGCTCAGTACATGAACTGCAGGAAGCTGTGTAAGTGGAGAAATTAAGCATTCTAAAGGGTCTATTTACTAAGCCTTGGATGGAGATAAAGTCCTAGCCAATCAGTTCCTGGTTGGCTGGTACTTTATGTCCGTCCTCTTTATCTCCATCTAAGGCTTAGTAAATAGACCCCTAAGACACTCATCTGACAACACCCTTTAAAAGTAGTACTGTGGTAGCCAATAAAAATGCAGGATTAATGTTGTGTCCATAGATATTACAAATTTGCATGGATAGGATTCCCAACATGTCAAAATGTTATATTTTGAATTACTGCTAAAAATGTTATTATTCGGCCATAAAACTTACCATTATCTTGTGCTGCTAGTGAATATTGTAACAAAGTAATAATTAGGATCTTGTGCACATAACTCATCTTGTAGCCAGCAGTTGTGAGATGAGACAGTGAGTAAATATATATATATATATATATATATATATATATATATATATTTTAAAAGTACAGAAGCATGCAGCCCAGTGAGTCACCACTTCCTTCCCTATTCTCTTAGCTCTGCCTAATATTGCTGTACTGTCCAGTACGTGTCAGACTAGTAATGCACTAATGCACATATACAACAAACATAAATACAACATGGCAAATGATCTTTCCTACAATCTAATACAATGGTATACAGTAGCTACTGTATCCTCCTGACTTGCGTGTGCACAACACAGATTGTGTAATACATAAAAAATTGTAGCCATAGCAACATCTACATTTACTAAAGTTTCTCGTGTTGGGGTTTACTGCTCCAAATCGCAGGATTTACTATATTGCAGATTGGAGGGAGAAAGGCAAACTGTCAGTGATGTGTTGTGATACCCCTATTTTCAAATTGCAAAACCGATATCAGTTCTAGATTATCAAACACATTCATGGAGAAAGAAACTGGCTAGGTGGGCTTAATCCTTCACCACATGTAAAGGGTACTGAAGATAAAAGGCAGTTTCTATCAGTGCTCATATTGTAACAAATGCTATGGGGCAATATCTATGACAAGCTAGCCTAATCATAGGGTCTGGAAAACAAGATAATCTCCAAAGTCTTGTCTACGTCTGCATATTCAAGCACAAAATAGTCAACTGGTTTCTCGCTCCATCCTCTTCCATTGGCATGAGTATGGAGAGCGCACCTACAGCAGCCACAACTCCACATGGTGAGATGCGGAGGACACAGGTTTATGCTAGGTGCACATTAGGACGATGTATATTTCAGCTGACAAGAGGACCAATGGCACAATATATTGCACAGCCATACACACTGCATGATTCGGAATATGGTCTGCGCAATATACCGCTACCCGCCATTCACCTGTATGCTGTCATCAGCAGGGTCGGTCTATCTGATGTGGAGCACATCACATGAGATGATCCCACTGACAATGGACGGGAGTGCACAATCAAGGGGTAGAGCGATCGCCAGAATGATATATTGTTGAATATATCACCTGATGTGTACCCAGTATCAGTATGATTTACCTACAATCAAAATCCTGACGGTCAAAATACCAACAACAACTGACTGATGGTCAAAATACTGACAAGGTCAAAACACCGACATGGTCAAAATGCAGACAATTAAAATGTCGGCAATTCAAAAAGTCGACACGAGTTTTAAAATATATTTATTTGATTTGTATGTCGACATTGGTCGACATGGGCACCGTATAAGTGTACCGTGTCCCCTGTGCTCGCCATCCTTCAGGCACGGTGCCTCGCTGCGATCGGCACACTATTATACAGTATTCCCCCTCCACGTCCACTGGGATGGTAAAGTATGAACAAGTCGGTTTCAATTTAAAAAAATCATGAAAAGCTCATGTCGATTTTTTGACCTGTCATCATTTTAAATGTCTGTATTTTGACCTTGTCTGTATTTTGACCATCGTTCAATGGTTGTCGGTATTATGACCGTCAGGATTTTGATTGTAGGTAAATTGACTGCATTCCGTGTACCCAGCTTTACAATCCCTGTAGATTTCTGCACGAAAACGAGATGGGAAAACAAATATCCTTTTAAACATTTAAACTTCAATCTTTATTGTATTTCTGTATAATGCTGTATTTGCTCATCATTGAAAGTAAGCAATGCTATGCCGGGGCGTTTTAAGAGAGGAGGGGACACGCGTACAGCCTCCGTCGTGGGACTCCTCCATAATGCCAGAGTATACTGCGCATGCGCAGGTCTCCGGGAACATGACACAGCCATGGGCACTGTACACTCAAAATTATACACTAAAAACATACACCATAAGTGAATCACAAAAATTAATGAATTAATAAATGAATAAATACGTTCCTTTGATGTGAATCTAGGTTTTCTTTTTGCTTCTTGTGTTTCTCTTTTCATTTATTTCCAGTGTCCATGTATCATGTGAAAAAATATAAGAATACAATGTGTAGTATTGTCTTTATAGATGAAATTGAAGGATAGTTCACACTGTGGCAGATTCATCAATATTCTAGAAAATAATGCGTAACCCACTCTCAATAGTGGTTCTGTATATATAATACAAATCTTTCAATATTATCTACAGGCAAGGCGTTTGCGGGGTGGGGGGCGGCAACGCTCCGTTTCCTAGGCGGAGATGGAGTGTTGTGGTGGCGTGGCTTGTAAACGGGGGCGTGCCGTTGCGAACAGGGGGCGTGACGGGGCGTGGCTGCGTGATGTGTTTTAGGTTGTTTTCTTCTACACACTGTTCCACACACAACATTGTTTCACTGTCTTGCGTACATACACATAGTTTGTTATGTTCCTTACTCCTCTAAAATATGGAGGATGTACATTTTAATAAAGTAACTGCAGTCGGGCGTTCATTATACCTGCCTTTTGTCCCAGATGTTATTCAGTGGCCATTTTGTGAGTCAGTCCAGTGTTGGTATTGCTACAGTAAAGACGTTTTACTTGCTGCTCTGTGTCCTGTCATCTCTTGGTGATCCAGTGTCACCTACAGCTTCTATTACATTGTCTGTGTTATAGGTTTTACATAATTAGTTATAGAAAGATAATTGTAGAAAAAGAGATTCCAACCTGACAGATGATTGAGATGCGGGTCATTTGTCTCCATCACAGCTTAATTGCCAATTATATATTACAAAAATACCATAAAAGGCATACACTTTTGAAGTGCTATTATTGAAAGTATATCACAGTTAAAAAGCAGGTGTAAAAACTTAAATAAACATGCCAATATATTGTGTGTTTTATGGCATTATTGATTTTGTTTTCCAATCAATAGAGATATAACATGTATTTTGAGCTTCAAAACATATTTTACATTTCTGTCATATTTTTTGCTTGCAGACAAACCTGTATTTTTTGTAACCGGATTATTTTGTGTGGATAATGTGCTAAAACAATTTTGTTATCATATACAAATTGTGATCACATGGAGTACTCAGCTCAGTAGAGGGGTGCATTGCTGCAGTGTCTAGGTCAGGCCTGCTCAACCTGTGGCACTCCAGCTGTTGTAGAACTACACATCACAGCATTCCCTGCCAGAGTTTTAGTATCCGCCACCTCTCCAAGACCACTTTAAGCCCTGTTAATCAGGATACAAACACAGCTTCTCCAGTGAAATAAATTAAATACTTAAGCTTTACTGGCAGAAATCAAAATAAATGAACAAAACAAATAAACAATCTAGCCCTCATTTAGGGCACTAGCGCATTGCTTCGCCCCTCACTATGCTTAGGTAGCCCATCTGCAACACAAAGTCTTAAAAGCCTTTCCAGTCCTGTCTCTCACAGCTGTAGCTAGCCTGGCCTGGCTTGGCCTCTGGCTTCTCACTTCTCAGCCTTTCCTACTACCTGTAGGCATAACGCAGGCTCTGGCCTGGCTGGCAACCATTACACAGTGCAGTTCATTCCTTGAGCTTGGTGCCCCACACTGTCACATACAGGCAGGGGCGCCGACATCCATACCAGGTGTCACGGCGCCGCGGTCTTCGTACTTACCTCTCCGGGCGTGCTGGGTCTCCGTGCGGCCATCCTCGCTGGCGGGTCCCGGCATCCGGCGCTCCGTCTAGCCGGCCTCCTCGTCCGACGTCCTCGGGAGCTGCGGGTGACGTCATCGGCCCGTCCTCCAATCAGGCCCTGGCGGGAAGTTTAAATTCAGACGCCGGGCAGTGCTCCGGCGCCTGAGTATCATCATGCTACTGTACCTGTGATCTCCAGTGCTCCATGCCTCCAAGCACCTCCGTGCCTCCAAGCACCTCCGTGCCTCCAGCACCTCTGTGCCTCCAAGCACCTCCGTGCCTCCAGCACCTCCGTGCCTCCAGCACCTCCGTGCCTCCAAGTACATCCGTGCCTCCAGCACCTCCGTGCCTCCAAGCACCTCCGTGCCTCCAGCTCCTAGTATTTTCTGTGATTCACCAGCACCTGTCAAGTTCTCTCTTTCAGGAGACCTTCAGCGTCCGCACGTGCCTCCTGTCCGCCGACCTGATCCTGCATGGGGAAGACTTACATCCGGCCATCTCTGCTGCTGCCCAGTTGCGGTTCCACTTCCCGGTCATCGGAAGAAACCCCGAGTCTACAACCTCCTCAAACCAGGTCAGTGATAGTATACTCAGGCCACATGGACCCGGGGAATCGGAACACGGACTCAAGTGCCATCCAGGACCTGGCTTCCCGTGTACAAAGTCAGGAAGCGGCACAAGGTCAGGTGATGCAGTACCTCCAGGAGTTGTCCGGACGTCTGGATCAGATTCAGGCGTCTCTAGCCTCTGTAATTCCGGCACCAGTTCCGGTAGCTGCACCACTTGCCACCTCCAGCAATGTCCAACCATCGGCCGGTGCCACTCCGCGCCTTCAGCTGCCTACGCCATCCCGTTATAATGGGAATCCTAAGAATTGTCGTGGTTTCTTAAACCAATGCGAGGTACATTTCGAGCTACTAGCTCACAACTTTCCTACAGACCGGTCCAAGGTAGCATATATTATTTCTCTGCTGGAAGGATCTGCCTTGGATTGGGTGTCTCCATTATGGGAACGTTCTGATTCACTGGTTTCCAATTACTCCGAATTCATCACGTCTTTTCGACGAATTTTTGACGAGCCCGGCAGGATGACCTTGGCCTCTTCTGACTTACTCCGCATCCGTCAAGGCTCCCGATCCGTGGGTCAGTATGTGGTTCATTTCCAAACCATTGCCTCTGAACTTCGTTGGAATAATGAGGCTCTGAGAGCTGCTTTCTGGAACGGTCTTTCTGATTGCCTTAAGGACGAGTTGGTCACTCGAGAGCTTCCGGATTCTTTAGAGGAATTGATCTCTCTCTGTGTCAAGGTAGATCTCCGGATGCAGGAACGTGGAGGAGAACGTAGTCGATCGGATCGTTCTAGGTTCCGGCTTCCTCCTGCAAGGCAAGCGGTGGTTCCAAGTCCGGACGAACCCATGCAGATTAACCGATCCCGATTGTCCCCGGAGGAGCGGCAGCGTCGTCATGAGGGTAAGGTCTGCTTGTACTGCGGAGCTGCGGGTCACTTCATCAAGTCCTGCAAATCCCGTCCGGGAAACGAGAAGGCCTAGCTTGTTCCAGAGGAGTCAAGTTGGGGGTTACGACCAAATCTTCTCCCACTTCGGACTGTTTGCTTCCTGTAACGTTAATCACCAAGGCTACTTCCAAGTCTTTTGAAGCCCTGTTGGACTCTGGAGCTGCGGGGAATTTTGTTTCTTCCCTCTGTGTCCAAAGCCTGAATTTGGAAGTACGGTCCATCGAACGGCCTATTTCCTTGACAGCCATCAATGGTACTAGGATAACCAAGGGTATCATAACAGAACGTACGGTTCCAGTTAAACTACAGGTCGGGGCTCTACATCAAGAATATTTGGAGTTCCTGGTGATCCCGGAAATGCATCACGATCTGGTTCTCGGAATACCTTGGCTCAAAAGTCACAATCCCCATATCGATTTGAAGACCGCACAGATTCGGTCTTGGGGTTCTTTTTGTCACGCTAACTGTCTCACCCCTGTCTGTCCGCTTCGTGTTTCTTCTAAGGCAGAGGAGGAACCTATTCCAGAGGCGTACCAAGAATTTAGAGATGTGTTTTCGGAACAAGCAGCTGACCAGTTACCACCCCATAGGGCTTGGGACTGCCCCATTGACCTTATCCCTGGGAAAATGCCGCCTCGGGGTCGCATTTATCCTCTGTCCCTCCCAGAGACACAAGCTATGTATGACTATATCAAAACCAATCTTCACAAGGGATTCATCCACCCCTCTACTTCCCCGGTTGGAGCGGGCTTTTTCTTTGTGAAAAAAAAGGACGGAGGGTTAAGACCATGTATCGACTACTGCGGCTTAAATGATATTACCATCAAAAATAAATACCCCTTGCCTCTAATCACAGAGCTGTTTGATAGAGTTCGTGGTGCCCATGTTTTTTCCAAGCTCGATTTGAGGGGGGCCTATAACCTTATACGCATCAGAGAGGGAGATGAATGGAAGACCGCCTTCAATACCCGGGATGGGCATTATGAGTATCTGGTGATGCCGTTCGGTCTTAGCAATGCTCCTGCTGTCTTCCAGGGATTCGTCAACGAAATCTTCCGAGACATGTTATACCTAAGTGTCGTGGTGTATTTGGATGACATCCTGATTTTTTCAAAAGACCTTGCTGAACACAGAATACAAGTCAAAGAGTTACTCCGCCGTCTTCGTGAGAATCATCTCTATGCCAAGATGTCCAAGTGTACCTTCGAAGTAACATCAATACCGTTCCTCGGTTATATTATCTTGGGGAAGGAGCTTCGCATGGATCCGGAGAAACTCTCTGCCATTCGGGACTGGGCACAGCCACTCTCCTTGAAAGCAATACAAAGGTTCCTAGGTTTTGCAAGCTATTATAGAAAGTTCATTAGAGGTTTCTCCACCATTGTTGTACCCATTACCGCCCTAACGAGAAAGGGTTCCAACCCAGGGGTTGTGGTCTCCCGAAGCCATAGAGGCCTTTTCCCACTTGAAATCAGCTTTTATGTCCGCTCCAGTACTCCAACAACCAAATTTCGAGGAACCTTTCTTCCTAGAAGTCGACGCATCCTCGATCGGAGTTGGGGCCATTCTCTCTCAGTATGCCTCAGATAAGAAATTACATCCGTGCGGCTTTCACTCTCGTAAATTCTCTCCGGCTGAACGGAATTACACTATTGGAGACCAGGAACTCTTGGCGATTAAATCTGCCTTGGAAGAGTGGAGATATCTCTTAGAGGGGGCCAAACATGTGACTACCATTTACACTGATCACAAAAATTTGTTGTATATCAAAACCGCACAGTGCTTGAATCCTCGCCAAGCTAGATGGGCACTCTTCTTCACTCGATTTTCTTTTGTTATCAAGTACCGAGCCGGGACTTTCAATACCAAAGCGGATGCACTGTCCCGTTCACAAACTCCCACAGATGATGAAGATTCCTTTGAACGGAGTTTAATTCTAAATCCAATTTCTGTCTCTGCTGCCTCGACTACTCCAGGCCCTCTTCCTGGAAGAATGTCCGTACCGGTCAAATTCCGGTCGAGGATACTTCAGTGGGCCCATATCTCCAAATTCTCCGGTCATCCCGGCGCCCAGAAGATGTACAAGTTTCTGCAAAGATCTTACTGGTGGGATTCCATGAGGAAGGATGTACAGGATTACGTTAATTCCTGTCCCCAGTGTACACAGCATAAATCTCCCCGTTTACCCCCTGCTGCGTTGCTTCGTCCTCTGTCCATTCCTATGAAACCCTGGACTCATATTTCCATGGACTTCATCACTGACTTGCCCCATTCCAAGGGTTGCAACACCGTTTGGGTAATCGTCAACCGTTTTTCAAAGATGGCACACTTCGTTCCTTTGACTGGTCTACCGACAGCCCCGAGAGTAGCTCTACTGTTCATCCAAGAACATTTTCAGTTCCATGGGTTGCCACAGGAAATAGTCTCTGATCGTGGGGTACAGTTCACCGCAAGGTTTTGGAAAGCCCTCTGTTCGACTCTACAGATTAAACTTAAGTTTTCGTCCGCTTATAATCCCCAAACGAATGGACAAATGGAACGAGTCAATCAAGATCTAGAGACTTTCCTCCGTCTTTATCTCTCCCCTTCGCAGGACAACTGGGCGGAGTTTACCCATAATCATTCGTTTCATTTTTCCACTGGTGAATCTCCATTTTTCATCAACTATGGGTTCCATCCACGTGTTCCAGAATTACCAATCCTTCCGATGGAAGAGGTTCCAGCCGTAACGTCCACTCTAATACACTTCAGACAAATTTGGAGTAAGGTTCATGCTAATCTTAAGAAGGTTTCAGTCCGGTACAAGTTCTTTGCGGATAAGAAACGGCGAGCCGCTCCACAATACAAGGTTGGCGACAGGGTATGGCTGTCCACACGTAATCTCCGGTTGAAGGTGCCCACCATGAAGTTTGCTCCAAGATTCATCAGTCCTTACCCTGTGCTACAAGTCCTGAATCCTGTGGTCTGCAAGCTGGGTTTACCTTCGCACCTACATATACCTAACGCCTTCCATGTTTCTCTTCTTCGTCCTCTCATCCTTAATCGTTTCCATTCAAAGACCTCTAGCCCCACCTCAGTGGAGACTGAAACAGGAACAGACTTCGAGATCAGAAATATTCTAGACTCGCGTTACCTTCACAAGAATCTGCAATATCTGATGCAATGGAAAGGATATGGTCCTGAGGAGAGAAGTTGGATAAAGGCTTCTGAGGTCTCGGCTCCTCGACTAGTCCGGATCTTCCATGATAGACATCCCACGAAGCCGGGAAAGTGTCCAGGGGCCACTCCTAGAGGAGGGGGTACTGTCACGGCGCCGCGGTCTTCGTACTTACCTCTCCAGGCGCGCTGGATCTCCGTGCGGCCATCCTCGCTGGCAGGTCCTGGCGTCCGGCGCTCCGTCTAGCCGGCCTCCACGTCCGACGTCCTCGGGAGCTGCGGGTGACGTCATCGGCCCGTCCTCCAATCAGGCCCTGGCGGGAAGTTTAAATTCAGACGCCGGGCAGTGCTCTAGCGCCTGAGTATCATCGTGCTACTGTACCTGTGATCTCCAGTGCTCCGTGCCTCCAAGCACCTCCGTGCCTCCAAGCACCTCCGTGCCTCCAGCACCTCCGTGCCTCCAAGAACCTCCGTGCCTCCAGCACCTCCGTGCCTCCAAGCACCTCCGTGCCTCCAGCACCTCCGTGCCTCCAAGCACCTCCGTGCCTCCAAGCACCTCCGTGCCTCCAGCACCTCCGTGCCTCCAAGCACCTCCGTGCCTCCAGCACCTCCGTGCCTCCAAGCACCTCCGTGCCTCCAGCACCTCCGTGCCTCCAGCACCTCCGTGCCTCCAAGCACCTCCGTGCCTCCAGCACCTCCGTGCCTCCAGCACCTAGTATTTTCTGTGATTCACCAGCACCTGTCAAGTTCTCTCTTTCAGGAGACCTTCAGCGTCCGCATGTGCCTCCTGTCCGCCGATCTGATCCTGCATGAGGAAGACTTACATCCGGCCATCTCTGCTGCGGCCCAGTTGCGGTTCCACTTCCCGGTCATCGGAAGAAACCCCGAGTCCACAACCTCCTCAAACCAGGTCAGTGATACCAGGCCCAGGTACTATTAAGGGGTGTGGCCAATGCAAGGAGGTGTGGTCAGCCCCCCTCCCTAGGAAATATTAAAATAGTTTCTTTGTGGCCGCATGGGGGGGGGGCACTGGGTGGGTACTAATTGGTGACGGAGGGCGCTGCTGAAGGGGGAGCGGGAGTGATTCACTCACCCCCCCCACACATCACGCAGAGAGAGAGAGGACACTGCTTCTGCAGCTGCCACTCTCTCCCAGTACAGTATACAGCAGTGTGTGCTGTGTACTGTGGAGAGAGGCTGCTTCTGTAGAAGTCAGTCTTCTTTATCCCTGCACCCAAGCGACCACACACTGTCTACAATGGGGAAGAGGGGGGCAGCAGGACTCGTGCCCACCCTAGGCCCCTCAAACAAGCCCTGGTAAAAAGTACCTCCCCCCCCCCCTGTCACCACCACACACCCTCTCGGAACCACTGCATACAGGTCGGGACTGGCCTCCAGGCAAACTGATCTCTGACTGCAACAGTCTTCCAGACTGACACTCTTCTGCAGCCCCTCCTGGACTGCCTGTGTCATCCAGCAGCCCCTATGTGTGTCTTTTTTGCTTCTTGTGTGGCGGATCCCTCCAGCCACACACTGAACAGCCTATTCAACAATGCCATCTTTGGTGATACTGACACAAAATTCAAACCTTCAAGTTCAGGGGCCTAACTAGGGATTTTGGAGCCCAGGGCAAGATGGAAAATGGCACCCCCTCCCCCCCCAACAAAAAACCAGCAAAAGAAGCATGTGCGCGCGCCGAAAAAATGGGCATGGCCACACACCATAAGGCGTATGGCCACACTCCAGAAGGGGTGTGGCCACTGAAAATGCCCCACAGTGCCAATTACATTGCCCCACAGTGCCAGTTACATTGCCCCACAGTGCCAGATACATTGCCCCACTGTGCCAGATACATGCCCCACTGTGCCAGATACATGCCCCACTGTGCCAGATACATGCCCTACTGTGCCAGATACATGCCCCACTGTGCCAGATACATTGCCCCACAGTGCCAGATACATGCCCCACTGTGCCCCACTGTGCCAGATACATGCCCCGCTGTGCCCCACTGTGCCAGATACATGCCCCACTGTGGCCCACTGTGCCAGATACATGCCCTACTGTGCCCCACTGTGCCAGATACATGCCCCCTGTGCCCCACTGTGCCAGATACATGCCCCGCTGTGCCCCACTGTGCCAGATACATGCCCCACTGTGCGGCCCCCCCGGTCACTCACCTGCTGTTGTGTCTGTGAGGGGAGGAGAGCGCAGCGCCTCTCCTTCCCCTCACTGCTCCTGGTCTCCGGCGGCTGTGTGGCGCCGGTTCGCCAGTCAATCAGAGTTCATGGACCGGCAGCCAATCAGGAGCCGGTCCGCAAGCTCTGATTGGCTAACGCCGGAGACCGGACACATGCAGCTCTGCTGGCAGCGCTGTTAGTGCTCTGGCGGTGGTGAGGGGAGGGAGAGAGGCTGCGCTCTCCTCCCCTCACATTTCGGCGTGATGGGGGCGAGTGGGGCATGATGCCCTGGCCGCCGGCGGCGCCCCCCTCTCCTGGGCCTGCCAAGGCGCCCAGGGCACGTGCCCCACTCGCCGTACCCTTGTTACGCCTCTGTTCAAGTTGTACTGTAGCTTTGGAATTACAAGTAATACACTCACAGTAGGGGAGAATTGGGTAAGATGAGCTAATGGGATAAGCTGACACACCCATGTATCTAAGCAACTGCACCCTATTAACTTCAGGAAGCACTCCTCCTTTCTATCTGACTGTGATGCTGAGAAGCACATGGTAAAGTGGTACATTTTATTTTCACAAGAAACCATTTTATGCTTGTCAAAGTAAATTTTCTACATGTCAGGTATAATGACTGCTATGTCGAAGCAAATGTATCCAGGTCTTAAACATATACCATATATGTTGGTGTTTTGTCAGTGTATAAAACCATGTGAATCGTTTAGCTAAAGATTAGCCTGAATTACTAAGCTAGGCAGTTTTTCCAAAATGGTGGCTTTGGGTATGTTGAACCAGTTTGAAATTGTGGGCAACCAAATGAGTGCAAGATTTCTCAGAAGAATTCTGAGGAGCACTGGCAAAGAGAAACACAGTTTTTCATTTAAGGAACCTGATGTGGCATTTTTCCCACAAAGGGGAAGATTTATCACAGTTTGAAGTGAGATAATGGGAAAATAGATAATGTACAAGCAAATCAGCTCTTAACTGTATTTTTTCATACACAGCCTGTAACATGGCAATTAGAAGCTGATCGGTTAGTACTTTATCTCTCTCCACTTTATCCCCCAAAGAGATAAGGTGATGAAGCTTCCTCATCCTCAAAAGGCTGGAGGAACAGCAAGGAGTGAGCAACACTTGAATAGGCGTTAACATGCCAAACAGATAATGCGTGAAAATTATTAGTATTGTTATTACATTTTATTTATAGGGCACATTATTACATTTTATTTACAGTGTTTCGCAGTGCTGTATATATGGCAGACATTAGAACAATACAGGGTACACAGAACTTAACATTACAGTAACAGAAAAACTAAAAAAGAGCACAGGTAACAATTAGCATCACAATTCTCAGTACACACTACAGCCAAGATGAAGGGAAGCAAAGGAGTAGTCGTCATACTACAGGGGGGCAGGCAGCTACTGGAAGAGATAAACAGTAAAGAGTGAGAGTAGAAGCAGGTATAGACATTCGCTACGTAGTAGAGAGCTGTAACTGAAGTGTGAGGGAAGAGGGTTGTGAGAACAGGAGAGAAGAAGCTCACAATCTAGGGGGTGGGAGGAGAAAGGTGACAGGTGCAAGGAAGCAAAAGGTAGGCTGATGGTAGGAAGTAAGCGAGGAATAGATGGCCAAGGCTTGAGGTAGTTGGTTGGGAGAGTGGCCTTGAAACTAGGTTATGCGAAAGGGTACGCTTTGATGAACAGGTGGGTTTTCAGTGCCCATTTGAAGCTTTGCAAGGTTTTGCAAATTGTTTCATTGTTGAATGAGAAACTTTATTTGGTTAAAGTTTTTTGATAAGGAAACAACATTATTAAATATATTTTTTCATTATGCTCATGTTTAAAATGGAAAAAGTTAATTGGTTAGTTTACTCCCAGATTACTAAATTTACCCCAAAAAAAATGGTTAATCTTACCCCACATTCCCCTACATCAATACCACAAAATTTAGCAAATTCAATTAAAAACACACAATTTCAAAACTCAGTAGCTTGATGGAGTCTTTAAGTTGCAAGAAAACAGAAGTTACACAACAGTAGTTAAAAATAAATGAGATACTTCATTGGTTAATCTTCACCCTTCCTTCCTTTTTCTCTTGAAATTTGTGTTAATTAGTATTCATAGAATTTTGTACATACTGTCATTATTTATTTAATTGCAATGAGTCTAATTTAACAGCACCAACATACTGACTAACCTTGAACCAGGTCAAATCATTTATTTTGGTTGATGAACTTTTATTTATTTGCTTCTTTAGTTAAAGTGTGATGGAGATTGCACTGCTATATATATATGTGTGTGTGTGTGTGTGTGTGTGTGTGTGTGTGTGTGTGTGTGTGTGTGTGTGTGTGTGTGTGTGTAATACATAGTTACATAGCTGCATATATAGTTACATAGTTAGTGAGGTTGAAAAGAGGCAAATGCCCATCGTGTTCAACCTGTATTTTGTATTACACTGTTCCTAATATAATGCACCTGCTGAAGTAATGGTTTAGTACCAATTGACAACTATGGTTCTTACCACTCCAGATATTAATGACACTATGTTAAATGCTATAACCCTGGGTACTTTTTCCAATTACAAATTTGTCCAATCCATTTTTAAATACATTTACCGAGTCTACCATTATTACCTTCTCCGGCAGGGAGTTCCAAATCTTTATTGCCCTTACGGTGAAGAACCCTTTCCTACGTTGTGTACGGAATTTTCCCTCCTCTAGCCTCAGCAAGTGCCCACGTGTCCTATATTCAGTTCTTTTAATAAACAAATCCCCTGCTAATTCCTTGTAATGACCATTTACATATTTGAAGATATTAATAATGTCTCCTCTTAGATGCCTCTTTTCTAGTGTATACATATTTAACCTAGTAAGCCTTTCCTCGTAATCCAGTGTCTCTAACCCTTTAATCTATTTAGTAGCTCGCCTTTGAACTCTTTCTAGTTCCCCGATATCTTTTTTTATAATATGGTGCCCAAAATTGAATACAATATTCCAGGTGCGGACGTACAAATGAGTTGTACAGTGGCAGGATTACATCCTCATCCCTTGTCTCAATGCCCCGTTTTATACATGCAAGCACTTTACTTGCCTTTTTTGTTGCACTTTGACATTGTGTACTGTTATTAAGCCTATTACCTATGAGCACCCCCAAATCTTTTTCCACCACAGTTACCCCTATATTTTCCCCATTTAGAGTGTACGATGCATGTGTGTGTTTGTCAAAAAATGCATAACTTTGCATTTTTCTATATTGAACCTCATTCCCCATTTAGATGTCCAGGTTTCGAGCTTAAATAAATTATTCTGTAGCGACTCCACATCGCTTTCTGAATTAATTACCTTACACGGTTTAGTATCATCTGCAAAGATTGACACTGTGCTTTCCAGGCCTATTCCTAGATCATTGATAAATATATTGAACAGTAGCAGGCTGAGTACGGACCCTTGTGGTATTCCGCTGACTACTGGTGCCCAGCTAGAGAATGTCCTGTTGACCACTAATCTTTGTACTCTGCTTTCCATGTACAAATAGTATATCCTGTGCCAAGTTCCCTTAATTTGATGATCAGTCTCCTGTGAGGCACTGTATCGAAGACTTTTGCAAAATCTAAATACACCACATCCACTGCTTTTCCCTGGTCAAGATTCTCGCTCACTTCCTCGTAAAAGCTATTTAAGTTAGTTTGACATGATCTATCCCTTACAAACCCATGCTGACTTTTGCTAATAATCTTATTAACATGCAGATAATCCTCTGCTATCCCTCAAAATACCTTCCAATATTTTACCCACTATAGAGGTTAAACTAACCGGTCTATAGTTACCAGGGTTAATTTTAGTTCCCTTTTTAAATAAAAGGCACTACCTCAGCTATGCACCAATCCGTTGGTACCATGCCTGATTTAATTGAACTATAGAAAATAAAGTATAGGGGTTTTGCTAGCTGTGCCCAAAGCTCTATAATAGCCCCTGAATGAAAACCATCTGGGCCTGATGATTTATTAATCTTTATGTTGCTTAGTCTCTCCTCACTTAAACAAGCATCAAGCCAAGAGTCATTACCTTCACTATCGTTATGTACTACTCTCACCGTCTGATCCTCCTTGGTGAATACTGAGGAAAAAACCTGTTTCAGTATTTCCTCTTTTATTTTATCATCATTTAGCAAAGCTCCCAGTTCATCTTTTAATGGGCCTACGTTCTCCTTCTTTAACCTTTTACTGTTTATGTATTTACAAAACTTTTTAGGATTGGTTTTACTCTCTATAGCGATTTCCTTTTCATTTTTAATTTTAGCTGCCCTTATTACTTTTTTGCATTCTTTATTGCATTCCTTATAATACTGGAATGACTCCTCTGCTCCTTTAGATTTAAATGTTTTGAAAGCACGCCTCTTATTAGCCATTGCCTCTTTGACCTCCTTATTAAGCCACATTGGTTTGTGCTTGGTACTTCTGCATTTACTGCTCATGGGAATGAATTTGTGAATATTGCTACCAAGCAACCCTTTTAAAGTATCCCACATTTCCGTTGTGTCTTTGCCATGAAACAAAACTTCCCAGTCAATGTAATTTAGTGCCTGTCTCAGCTTATTGAAGTTAGCTTTTCTAAAGTTAAATGTTTTAGTTGCTCCCTTATAGCTATGTTTCTTGAAACTGATGTTGAATGTGACCATATAGTGGTCACTGTTTCCCAAGGTCTCCCCAACTTTACTATTTGATATAATGTCCACATTATTGGTAATAACTAGGTCCAGAATAGTTTTACCCCTAGTTGGGTCCTCGACTAATTGAGTTAAGTATTGATCCTTGAATGTATTTAAGAACTTGCTGCTCCTTGTTTTTACACATGAATCGTTACTCCAATTTATATCAGGATAGTTAAAATCCTCAAACACTAGGATGTCCCCCATTCCCGCAACTTTTTCAATTTGCTGCAAGAGTTGTTCCTCATTATGTACGCTAATATCCGAATCCTTGTATATACAGAAGCGGATTAGGTTGGAAAACCAGCACAGGAAATTTCTAGAAGCAGCCCTAATGGGGATGGGGTCTGTCGAGGGGGTGGGGTCTGGTGATGGACCGGGCATATATTTAGGGGATTAAATTTGATGGTCAGGTAAGAGATATATCAAACTTCCAATTAGCAATGAAAATTTTTATATCAGAAAGGCTAAAAACTTAATAACTGACAGACCTATGACACTACAGTTGTGCTCAGATGTCGCACAGCTAAATATTAATAAATAATAAATGTTCGTTTTATTCACATACTGCATTGAATTAAAAAGGCATGTGACTCAAGTTCGGTAAATATAAGAACATGCACGCTCACTTATGCCCCTTTCACACTGCCAAAAATAACCCGGGTTATTGCACGTGAACACGCAACGACCCGGGTTTTTGTGTCGTGTGAAAGGGGCCATAGGAAATAACCCGGGTCGAGCAACCCGGTATTTCAACCCACTATTAAAGCAGGGTTTTACATGGGTATAACCCGTGTTGAAGGGCAGTGTGAACGGGTAGCTGGGTCGATGTGACCCGCTACCCGTTGACTCTATGGAAGCAGGAAGCGTTTGACGTCATCTACACAGCAATATGCCATGTCGGGGCCACCAGTCTGAAAGGGGTCTAAAGCAGGTCGCTCCCAGGAAGGACCTGTGCACAAGTCCCCGGTGTGACCCCGCTAAATGCAATGTAAAAGCAGCATTAGTAACATAGTTTCAACTTTACCAATAACAAAAAACTGGGTTAATATTTCATACATGACCATGCACACGTGCACACAGAAAAGAAAGTTTCTGATAATATGATGAAGGTGCACCCACTGATGAGGGGCATGGTCTTTTGGGGAAAGGACGTGACCACACAATAGTACCCCCAAATCAAATTACGTTACACAGTAGTTCCCCTTTCTCATATTACAATGCATAGTAGTGTCCCTTATTCACACAGAATTCCCCCTTATACAATTTACACCACATATTAGAGCCCTTTTTTAACATTAAGATACACAGTAGTGTCCCTTGATTATGTTTAGTCACACAGTACAGCTCCTAACATGTTATACCACACAGTAATAATGCTCCTTACACATGTAACACCACGCACTAGAGCCCCTTATTCACATAATGCTACACAGTAGTACCCCTTATACACATTATGAAACACAGTACTGCTCCTTACACATTATGCTTACCACGTAGTAGTACCCCTTACACCTAATGTCCGCACAATAGTAGCTACTGTACATATAACTCTGTATACCAGTATATGTGTCCCTGCTCTCACTTTCCAAGGGTATGCAATCAGGATACCGACAGACGGGATCCCGGTGCTCAAAATACCGATGCCGGAATCCCACCCGCACAGGAACATCGGCGTCGAAATACAGACAGGACTCGGGATACCAGTGCTCAAAATACCGATGCCAGAATCACGATCCTTCTTTCAGCGGAACGCGATTAAGGGGGTTAGGTTTAGCCATCAGAAGGGGGTTAGGGTTAGGTTTTAGGGTTGGAAAAGTTAGGGTTAGGTACCAGGGAGGGAGGGTTACGGTTAGGCACTTGGCAAGGAAGGTTAGGGTTAGGCACCTAGCGAGGAGGGTTAGGTTTAGGCAGTGGGGCAGGGAAGGTTGGGGTTAGGCACCCACAAAGGAGGGGTTGGGTTAGGATACGAAAAAGGTGAGGGTTAGGGGGCTCAATGGAGAGCTGTCAGGATTTCGATGGAGGGGATGCTGCTGTCGGTATATTGACAGCCGGCATCCCGTCCATCTGCTAATCATAAGAACCAGGTACTGTACTATTAATGTAGCATGAGATTACTAATAAACAATAATGACTTCTTGTTTACCATCATCTTATTTAAATGAAGACACAGGATAAATAATTTATTGTAATATATTAACACAATATATTACAATCATTTATTCATCAATTGTCTTCATTTAAATAAGAGGATGCCAAACAAAAATACATTGGTTATTGGTCACCCTCTACTACATTAATAGTACCCCTTGGTATTATGTGGATAATTTTAATTTTATAAGTCACCTTTCCCCAGCACTCACCCAGCAGTTTCTTATTAGCCACCCTCCACACACTCACCTGACCACTGTCTCTTTCCACCCCACCCCCACTCACACGGCCGCTGTCCCACTTCTCAAGTGCTCACCCAGAAGCTGCTGTCCCACCACAGTAACCACACCAGCCGGCTCCTCACTGGATGCCCAGCACTCAGCGGCAGCACAGACAAGGTGAGGACTCAGAGAATGACATTGCGGGAGCTTGTGGAGGAGGCAAAGCTAAGAGGACTTCAATGACACCTTTGTGCGGGCATCACACAGGGGAAATTAACGTGCTCCGGCTTTAATGAGCTTCTGCTCCTGTGCAGAAGTTATGATTGCAGCTGCCATGCGAGGGAGGAAAACGGCCAAAGAGGGGAGCAGGGGATCCGGCTGACTGGGGTCTGATTCGGGGTCCTGGCATCCCAATCCACCCCATATATATAAGTTGCAATAAAAAGTATGTGAACCCTTTGGAATTTCCTGGATTTGTGCATAAATTGGTCATAAAATGTGTTCAGATCTTCATCTAATTCACAGCAATAGACAAACACAGTCTGCTGAAACTAATACCACACAAACAATTATATGTTCTCATGTTTTTATTGAACACACCATGTAAACATTCACAGTGCAGGGTGGACAACGTATTTGAACCCCTAGGCTAATGACTTCTCCAAGAGCTAATTTGAGTTAGGAGTCAGCCAACCTGGAGTCCAAGCAATGAGACGAGATTGTAGGTGTTGGTTAAAGCTGCCCTGCCCTTTACAAAACACACACCAGTTTTGAGTTTGCAATTCTCAAGAAGCATTGCCTGATGTGAACCATGCCTCGCAGAAAAGAGCTCTCAGAAGATCTACGATTAAGAATTGTTGACTTGCATAAAGCTGGAAAGGGTTACAAAAGTATCTCTAAAAGCCTTGATGTTCATCAATCCATGGTAAGACAAATTGTCTATAAATGGAGAAAGTTCAGCACTCTTGCTACTCTCCCTAGGAGTGGGCGTCCTGTAAAGATGACAGCAAGAGCACAGCGCAGAATGCTCAATGAGGTGAAGAAGAATCCTAGAGAGTCAGCTAAAGACTTACAGAAATCTCTGGCACATACTAACATCTCTGTTGACAAATCTACCAATACGTAAAACACTGAACAAGAAAAGAGTTCATGGGAGGATACCACAGAGGAAGTCCAAAAAAAACATTGCTGCACGTTTAAAGTTTGCAAAATAGGACCTGAATGTTCAATAGCACTTCTGGCAAAATATTCTGTGGACAGATGAAACCAAAGTTGAGTTGTTTGGGAGGAACACACAACACTATGTTTTGAGAAAAAAAGGCACAGCACACCAACATCAAAACCTCATCCCAACTGTGAAGTATGGTGGAGGGAGCATCATGGTTTGGGGCTGCTTTGCTGCCTCAGGGCCTGGACAGGTTGCTATCATCAACGGAAAAATGAATTCCCAAGTTTGTCAAGACATTTTGCAGGATAACTTAAGGCCATCTGTCCACCAACTGAAGCTCAACAGAAGATGGGTGATGCAACAGGACAACGACCCAAAGCACAGAAGTATATCAACAACAGAATGGCTTCAACAGAAGAAAATACGCCTTCTGGAGGGACCCTGTCAGAGTACTGACCTCAACCCGACTGAGATGCTGTGGCATGACCTCAAGAGAGGGAATCACACTAGGCAACCCAAGAATATTGCTGAACTGAAACAGCTTTGTAAAGAGGAATGGTCCAAAATTCCCCCTGAACGTTGTGCAGGTCTGATATGCAACTATAGGAAACATTTGGTTAAAGTTATTGCTGCCAAAGGAGGGTCAACCAGCAATTTAATCCAAGGGTTCACATACTTTGTCCACCCTGCACTGTGAATGTTTACATGGTGTGTTCAATAAAAACATGAGAACATATAATTGTTTGTGTGGTATTAGTTTCAGCAGACTGTGTTTGTCTATTGTTGTGACTTAGATGAAGATCACAACACATTTTATGACCAATTTATGCACTGTAAAGTTCAATTATTTTAAATAAACATTTCAATGTGCCATCGTTAATATATACTGCAGATGCAAGGTGCAGCTTATTACCATATACGATAAAGTGCACTGAACGCTGCAGCCCTATGTCCCTTAAGAGAAAGCAAGCAGTCGCACACATGGTATTACTGAGGTCCAATGCTCAGAGATGTATATATATTTGCTATTAAAAGGGTATGCATACAATATAACATATGTAGAGTATATTAATAGGTATAACATGTGTATATATATATATATATATATATATATATATATATATATATATATATATATATATATATATATATAGTTACAGAGTTACAATTACACTAGAAGCAATTATAGTTACATATGAATCAGTTACAGCCAGCATACTTCACCCTGCTCAGTGCACACTCATCTCCATCTCTCTCTCTGCAAGCAACTAACAGAGCTTCCTGGGTGAAGGGAAATACCTATAAATTGTGTAATGGGGGAGGTACGTGTCTAGGGCTGAGTCTTCTATTATTGGTCCAGGGGAGGGAGGTCTCTCATTCATGATGTGTTATTGGTCAGTTCATATGCAAGCAATGTCCAGTTTGATTATGCAATTATAGGGGTTAGCCACTGGTTTTTGCTGCACACATGCTGTCTTCAGGAAATCCTTTGTTCACTTTAGAATGTGGCTTCATATTCATACATTTAATCATAACTCATCGTTGCAATGTGCTACAATCTACCCATAGCTATGAAATTAACACACACATTCTCCTGATCATTTTGACACAAAGCATGATATGTTTAACTTGTTCCATTCTAATAATACATATATATCTGATGTTACACTCTATTATATAATTTAATACAAAATGATGCTAAACATGTTTTGTCTATGTGTTGTATGAATATGTTGTATATATTTTTGTGGCTTCTCTGTGCGAATGCGTATGCTATCGTATATGCGCAGAATGCACGAATAGAGACCCATCTGTTTGGAGTCTGTATGTGGTGTGTATGTAATATTTTTTACTTCGACAGTCCACCCTTTGACAGTAGACAATAACTGTCATAACTGTCACACTAAACATAATTACAAAAAATACTTCAAACAATAATCGGTGACCTAGACACACATATGTATTCATTTCGCAAATCAGAAATTGACTATAGTTGGGGAAGACAGGGAGGAGGATGAGACATCCTATCCTCTAAATGCACTCAGTGATCACGGGACCACTGGTTGGGTGTGGGACAACATTCAACCTATAGAGTATGCTGGGACAGTGCTATGGCCTATGATGTCTGATTTGAACTAATGTTGCACACATACATGTACCTACATCTTTGTACACTGATGTTCGGATTCGATAGAGGTTTTGCTGGGTAGAGGGAGAAAACACAAACAAATCATGAAAGAGACATATAACATTTTCATGGTATATATTCCTATCACTCCCTGAACATTGTTTCCATTTCTGGATTGTATGCTAGGTCTGTTTCATCATTGAACAAGGGTTATTATTTCAGGTAGTGTCCTTCCTAGATAACATAAACCTTCGGCGTTCGGGGAGAGCCACTCATAAACTTTTCTTCCACACATATTAATGAGCTCTTTATCTGCTAGGTGTGAATAAGCCATGTCTGATTTGTTCCTGATTACCTCCCAATTTCCTGATGTCCTGAAATTGGTAAGATTTAAGCATACCAGGGATTTATCTATGGTACTGGTGGATCTTAAGACTATGGGGTCTAGTTATCTTATATTCCTTGTCCACCGGTCCCCCCCCCCCCCCCCCCCCGTGTAATTCAAGTACCTCAGATGACTCTAAAGAATATGGCTGGCACTAATCCTGCATTATTTTGTCTTAGAGGTACCTGTGAGCACATCCAACATTCCGTTTGGTTTAAGACTTTACCCACTAGTTAGTGGTAATCATTCATAGGATGTCTGTTAAATTCAACATTATTGCTTAACTGACATCTCTGGATGCACTCATCTTTAATTATAGGGTCACAATAACTATAAAATACAGTATTCCTCAGACAATAGCCTATCACATTACCTCTGAACTCCATAACTACTAGACCTTTGACTTTCTCTGGCTTTAACAAAGTGATAGGCTGATCTTGGGATCCTATAAAGACATCACTCCTTTCTCCAGAACCAGTTCCAGTTCCACACTCGACTCCTCAACACACCACAAAAAAATAGAATGTCCAGAAAAAAAATGTTTGTCAATGGGGAAAAAGAAAGAACAAAACAAATCTTGATTATAGCAAATCCATTACGACTGGTCTTTCTGTAATCCTTTAGTACGCTCAGGTAGTGTTCAACAGTGCCACCTCTCAGTCTTCATGGAACAGACTCTCGGGTGATATTTCTGCGATTTCACTCCCTTTACGAGTTCCTTCCAGACTACCGACTTTCCTGCAATGGGAATCGTGGACCCAAGTCTCTCTCTCGGCTACTTTCACTGGAATCGTACTGTCAACAAAACTTGGTACAGTCCTTCCCACCTGTCTATTAGGCAACCTGAGCTTAAGAACAATCACACAGTCTCTTGGTTGACAATCAAGACAGTTAGTAGTTGGCATATCAGGAATCAACAGTTTCAAGTTCTTTTGTTAAGTTCTCAAATGCTGGCTCATCTCGATAAGGTACTGTACTGTCACCTCATTGGTGTATTTCTAATGATGGTGCGGATCAATCATGACATGAGGTTGTCTTCCAAAACCCCCAAAAAAAAATTTCAAAGAGGGTGATTTGTTAAGTGGGGATCTGGGAGTGGTTCCGATGCTACATAACACTAGTGGCAGTGTCTATGACCACAATAGTCCAGTTTCAAGCTATCACTTTGCTCCTACTCCTAAGGATACCATATCTACACACAAATTTCTGCACAATTTTCTTTGCTGTAAACACAGCAGTATTTGTGGTGGCAGGAAATGCCTCTACCCAGTTTGAGAAAACATCAGTGCACACCAATACATATTTCAAATTCCTACAGGCTGTTAACTGTACGAAGTCATGTTGTATTACCTGAAAACGGTCCATCTGCAGGAGGGATATGGGATGGCTCCATCGGTACTACCTTACCAATATTCTTCCTCAAGCAAGTAAGACATGTCATTGCTTTCTTGCTTGCCTGAGAAAAGAACCCTGGCACACACCAGTAAGCTCTTACCAATTTGGACATACCTTCCTTACCCTAAGTGAGTCAGACCATGTGCCACCTCAGCTAGGCTTGGGAGATACACCATGGGGCCACTGGCTTACCTTGTCCATCTCTCCAGAGTCCTTAGGACTCCTGACCATACCCCTTTGCCTTCCAGACGTCCTTTTCCTATA
Source organism: Pseudophryne corroboree (assembly GCF_028390025.1). Classification (NCBI taxonomy): domain Eukaryota; kingdom Metazoa; phylum Chordata; class Amphibia; order Anura; family Myobatrachidae; genus Pseudophryne; species Pseudophryne corroboree. The sequence continues at coordinate 302,241,680 of NC_086449.1, read as the reverse complement.
GGGAACACAAATTTTAATTTTAATTTAATTGTTGTGTGTTTGCAAATGTAGAGTACCATGAGCATCACTTTAAAAAAAACATCTCTAGAGGGAAAAAGAAAAAATATATCAGGTCTGCGTTCACCAACGGGCTGTCACTTATGTCTGGTCTCGTAGTAAAGGTCTGATTCAGATATTCCATACCATCATGCATATCAGTGTCTATACAAAATTTTCCTTCACCAGTATTCTCATCCTCCACCCTTTGTGCATGACAAGGCACACTGCAGTAATATACTGGTGTCATCGTGCTGATGAGACATACCGAGTTCAGGCAGAACTTTGAAGGACCAATACGGCATGTGGTGTATGAACTGTCAAATCATGTACCAGTACTACGTCCTAGGTATTTGACCCTTGTCCTACACAACTGCAGTTTATCCCTTGAGACCTTGTGTCCTGTTTGGAAGAGATGAAACAGAAACTGTTTCGTATCTGCCAGGGATGACTCAAATGAATCAGCGCACAACAAGTCATCAACATATTGTATCAGCACCGACCCATTCTCAGGCTGAAAGGACTGTAAACAGTCATGTAGGGCTTGGGAGAACATACTCAGGCTGTCACTTGAAACCTTGGGAGAATCGGGTCCATGTATTGTTACCCCTTTGTGAACGCAGAGATGAAGAGGAAACTGAATAAAAACAGAATAGAGGTTGGTGACAGTAAAGTTTGTAGAGGTGGAGAGGATTTTATTAAAATGACAACTGGATTGGGCACTACGGGGAATTGATTCTTAAATACTTGGTCTACCCCCCTTAAAGCTTGTGCTTGCTGTGTCACTACTGGGACTACCTCAGCCATCAATCCAGTGTCCTGTCCATCCTAAGTTAATAGGGAACCCGGTATCTGTGAGATAATTTCCTCTACCTGTGATGGACATGTATATAGAACAGTGGAATGCAACATTAGTCTTTGAGGAGTATCTATCATACCTTGTACTTCCTGAGTGGAAGTACAATATATGTATTTCATATTTCAATTTACATAACAAAATCTCTGTCGATTAAGTTAGTCAGGGGCCACTGCTGCTAGGAGAAAAGAAAAGGGTTTAGCATCATAGAGGACCAATCGTAACTTCAGTAGGTTTTGTCAAAGGGTAATGTTGCACTTCTCTCGTTCCTCCCATTTGCCGAATTAGTGTTTACCAGTGATCTTGTCCTGACGGAGAATTTTCTAGTACTACAAAAAAAACAAGCTTCTAGGTCATGCGAAGTATTCATTCAATCCTTCTCATCCCGTATTAAGGGTCTGTACAACGTCCAACAAACATTTCCGAGCTTATCTTGACTAGGGCATTACTAGAAATGAATACTTCTTATGTGGTAATTAAAAAGAAATACCCTGGGGGTTACCCCATCTCTGTCCACTTTCCTACTGGGAAATACTAATGTGCGGACAGGATATTCTCAATTTATGACATTATTTTCTTGATTTTTATTTTATTTTTGGCTATATGTGTACTTGAATGGATCCATACTTACCAATTCCACTGGTCTCAGCCACTTCCCCTGCAGGCTACAGATCCTCTTTTACCGGTTGGATATTACTCCTCTGAGTGCATGAGAAATGGCTGAAAACAGAGTCGAGTCACCATCTCCTCCTAAATAAAACTTTTAAATTCATTAGTACATATATAGGTTACATTCATATTTTTATTATTTTTATTATTTTCTATAGTTTGTATACTGGCTGTAACTGCTTCCACATCCACATATGGCAGTGTACTTGCTTTCTCTGTTTACTAAATTATTGCTGCTATGAGTTCAAACAGTTATTATGTTTTCGTTCTTGTCTTATATGACTTTTGTTAAACATACTACCATGCAATATCTTAGGATCAAAACCACCAATCACTGGAAATGATATTTCACCATTTATACGTACTCAATGATTACAAAAAGCCTCTGCGTGTAAGGACCATACTTCTTACACCTAATATACCGAGCGGACCCTCTCGGCCTCTGCTCCTCAGTCTGAACCCTGGCTCCTGAACGCCTCTCGCATGCCCACTTGGCTCCCATTGTGGACTTTTTAAACACAAACACCAAATGGCCCACATGAGACGACGGTGAAAAGTCCCTTCAAGCGCTTTTCACCTGCTCCTCCTCCGCTGGCCAGTACCACGGCCCACTCCTGTAGTGACTTCCCGCGTACCCAGTGAGGACCCTACCAGACCCCTCAGCACTCGAAGTATGAAGTATTAACAGCAATAAATCAATACCCCACCAGGTTACAAGTCTGATCTTTTCGGTATCTATCCACTCGAAATTTCCTGGGTGAGAAACAACTTATCAATCACCCTTTCCAATGAATGTCTACCAGGAAGATTTCCTGAGAGAGAGTCAGCGAAAAATTCCTTTACTTTACAGAAATCACATCTGCGTATGCTTAACACAGCACCTATGATGATGCAATTGCGCGATATTACGCAAATGGTATCACATTGCGCCACGTATCACACACGTGCAGTCCAATCGCACAGCTTAGAGATACTTGTTATCTATACGCCCTACGATCACGGGAGTCAAATTCACAAGCTGCGCTCCACAGCTGGAGCGTAACACCAACCCTTTGGCCAATATATCATGCTCCTCCGCACGTTTTACCTTGAAAGAAACACACACACACTACAAGCCTCAATACCAATTAATACGGGAGGTTGCTAACCTCCTCGCCACCAAGCCTCTGCTAACTCAGTGCCTCACCGACAAGATCCCGCTTTTCCTGGGGTTAAATGCACTCACACTTTCTTTTCAACAACCCACACTTTTAGATTTTCTGTACAGAAAAAAAAAATAGGATTTTAATTACCTGCCGGTAAATCCTTTTCTCGTAGTCCGTAGAGGATGCTGGGGTCCATTTTAGTACCATGGGGTATAGACGGTTCCGCAGGAGCCTTCGGCACTTTAAGACTTTTGAACAGTGCGAACTGGCTTCTTCCTCTATGCCCCTCCTCCAGACCTCAGTATAGGAGCTGTGCCCGAGGAGACGGACATTCTCAAGAGAGGAATTATTATTAAACTTGTGGCGAGATTCACACCAGCTCACACCATCCATAAACAACATGTCGGCTAACATGGCCTTTAACATAAGTCATGCCAATCAGCATGCATAACGCAACAGCAACAGCTGTTAACATCTGAACACATGAAATATGTGCAAAAAGATAAACGTAATGACCAGGAAAAATGAGCACTGGGCGGGCGCCCAGCATCCTCTACGGACTACGAGAAAAGGATTTACCGGCAGGTAATTAAAAAGCTATTTTCTCTTACATCCCAGAGGATACTTGGGTCCATTTTAGTACCATGGAGATGTGCCAATCTCTCAGTACGGCCGGGAAAGTGCTAATGTTCCTGCAGAACTGACTGACCAAATCTTAGGTCGTCAGCAGCCAAAGTGTCAAACTTATAAAACTTAGCAAACGTGTTTGCACCTGACCAAGTAGCAGCTCGGCAGATTTGTAAAGCCGAGACACCCCGGGCAGCCGCCCAGGATGAACCCACTTTACTTGTAGAGTGGGCTTTTACTGAAGTCGGTAACGGTAATCCTGCCGTGGAATGAGCATGCTCAATGGTACCCCTGATCCAGCGCGCAATAGTCTGCTTAGAAGCAGGACCCCCAATCTTGTTGGGGTCATAGAGGACAAACAAAGATTCTGTTTTCCTTATCCTAGCTGTTCTTGCAACATAAATCCTCAACGCTCTGATGACATCCAAGGATTTTGAGACGGTGTCAGAAGCCACTGGCACCACCACTGGTTGGTTGATATGAAAAGAAGACACAACCTTCGGAAGAAAGTGCTGACATGTTCTCAGTTCAGCCATATCTTCATGAAATATTAAGGACTCTTGTGTGAGAGAGCTCCTAACTCAGACACCCGTCTGCCTGAGGCCAAGGCCAATAGCATGACCACTTTCCAAGTGAGAAACTTCAACTCTACCTCGTGTAGAGGCTCAAACCAGTCCGATTTAAGGAACTGCAAAACCACATTAAGATCCCATGGCGCCGCAGGAGGCACAAAGGGAGGTTGGATGCGCAGAACCCCCTTTACGAACGTCTGAACCTCAGGAAGAGAAGCCAATTGTTTCTGAAAGAAAACTGACAAGGCCGAAATCTGAACCTTGATAGATCCTAATCTCAATCCAGCATCCACACCCGCCTGTAGAAATAGGAGAAGACGTCCTAATTGAAACTCTACCGCAAGAGACTTCTTGGATTCACACCAAGATACATATTTTCTCCAAATACGATGGTAATGTTTGGACATTACCCCTTTCCTGGCCAGAATAAGTGTGGGAATGACTTCATTGCGAATACCCTTACGGGCTAGGATCTGGCGCTCAACAGCCATGCTGTCAAATGCAGCCACGGTAAGTCCTGATAAACTAATGGCCCCTGCTGAAGCAGGTACTCACGAAGAGGAAGAGGCCGAGAAACTTCCAGTAATAACTCTTGAAGATCTGGATACCAGGCCCTCCTTGGCCAGTCTGGAGCAATAAGAATTGCTCTAACTCTTGTTCTTCTGATGATCTTGAGAACCTTTGGAACAAGTGGAAGTGGAGGGAACAGATACACCGACTGAAACACCCACTGGGTCACCAGTGCATCCACTGCTATTGCTTGTGGGTCTCGACCTGGAACAATATGTCGGAAGCTTCTTGTTGAGACGAGATGCCATCGTGTCCACTTGAGGAACGCCACAACGACTTGTTACCTCCACAAAGACTTCTGGGTGGAGGCCCCATTCTCCTGGATGGAGATCGTGTCTGCTGAGGAAGTCTGCTTCCCAATTGTCCACTCCCAGAATTAAAATTGCCGACAGAGCTTTTGCATGTCTTTCTGCCCAGAGGAGTGTCTTTGTCACCTCTGCCATTGCCGCCCTGCTTTTTGTTCCACCTTGACGGTTTATGTAAGCTACTGCCGTTACATTGTCTGACTGGATCTGTATGGGACGACCTTGAAGAAGGCGTGCCGCTTGATAAAGGCTGTTGTACACAGCTCTCAACTCCAGAATGTTTATGTGAAGGCGAGTTTCTTGACTTGACCATCTTCCTTGAAAGCTTTCTCCTTGCGTGACTGCTCCCCATCCTCAGAGACTTGCATCCTTGTGTTATGATTCGAGCACTCTGGTCTGAGGAGATCTTATTGCGAGGACCGGAGCACTGGAACGTAATGCTGGGGAAGGGAGCGGGAATGGAAAATAGCCCCTTGCGCCCTAACTCCGTTGTCTCGCCCGTGCTGTCAGAAATCCCCTGCGAGACTATGGTTGCTTGAGCCCATGGCAGCCGCGTTTGAAGGGCGGATTACGTCTGCCCAACTCCGATGCCCCCCCAGGTCTTAATGAGAGACAAAGGGAAATCCGAGACAGGGTGATAACAAGGGGCCCTCTGACTAAACAACCAGGCCAGGGGCTACAAGCTAATAAAAACTAGAATATGTGCGGAAAAACCGCCAGGGAAAAGGACAACCAAAATATCCACTTGTCCACTTCTCCTACCTGGCACCGCCGAGTTCCAGAGAGGACTTGTGGAAGCGGAACCCTCCACAAATGCTCCAAAGACAAAATATGTAAAGATAAAGCGGCTGAGCCGCAACACACGGCAGAGCCGCAACTCACGAAACACCACTCGATATTCAAAGGTGATCAGTCAGGACAGTGGCGTAACTAGAAATTTTTCTCCCCCAAGCCAAAAAATTCTTTGGTGCCCCCCCCCCCCCTTCATGCTCCATAATTGGGAGCAAGAAAGGGATAACGCGTCAAAAAGGGGCGTGGTTTCGTTGGAATGGGCGTGGTTTCGCATAAAGGGGCGTGGTATTGCAGGAAAAGACTACCTTATACCCCAGTTTTGCAACCTGCACGCCCATACGTTGGCCACCACAGGAAAGAAAAATAATCCTGATTCATGCCCCTTACATTATTTGTCATTTTTCCTCCTTATAGTAATGCCCAGTATACATTATGCCACATACTGCAATGGCCCTTAGACATTATGCCGCACACAATAATACACATGACACAATATGCACACACTGTAATGCCCCCGACACATTATGCCACACACCGTAATGCCTGTGACACATTATGCCACACACCGTAATGCCTGTGACACATTATGACAGGAATCGCAATGCCCGTTATACATTATGCTACACACTGCAATGCCCCTGATACATTATAGCACATACAATGTCTGTGACACATTATGACACACAACGCAATGTCTGTGATACATTATGCCACACACTGCAATGCCCGATACATTATAGCACATACAATGCCTGTGACACATTATGCCACACACTGCAATGACCTTGAGACATTATACCACAATGCCCGTGATATAGTAAACCATACACCGTAATGCCTGTGACACATCCCGCAATGCCCTGCCCGTTATACCCTATTCCACACACCGCAATGCCCGTTATGTATTATGCCACACTGCAATGACCCTGAGACATTATACCACATACCCCAATGCCCGTGATATAGTATACCACACACCGTAATGCCTGACACATTATGACACACACCGCAATGTCCGTGATACATTATGCCACACACTGCAATGACCCTGAGACATTATACCACATATCACAATGCCGGCGATATAGTATACCATACACCATAATGCCTGTGACACATTATGACACACACCGCAATGTCCGTGATACATTATGCCACACACCGTAATGCCCATTACACATTAAGTCCTACAGTAAGGCTTCTAATTACTTTTCAATTACCTGCTCGTTGTCAGGGGTTTCATGCACTGGGTGTCATGCTCGTTGCCAGGGGTTTCATGCTCTTGGTTCCATGCACGGTGCCAGGGGTTTTCATGCTCAGGGTGTCATGCTCGTTGCCAGGGGTTTCATGCACTGGGTGTCATGCTCGTTGCCAGGTGTTTCATGCACTGGGTGTCATGCTCGTTGCCAGGTGTTTCATGCACTGGGTGTCATGCTCGTTGCCAGGTGTTTCATGCACTGGGTGTCATGCTCGTTGCTAGGAGGTAGTCCTTGTTGCTAGGGCTGTGCTCCCAGTGCCACATATGTCCCCAGTGCCAGATATTCCCCCACGGTGCCAGGTACTCACATGCCCCAGTGCCAAATATAGCCCCCCCCCATGTGCCAGGTACACATATACCCCCCCAGTGCCACATATGCCCCCAGTGCCAGATATTCCCCCCCAGTGCCACATATGCCCCCAGTGCCAGATATGCCCCCAGTGCCATATATTCCCCCCCAGTGCCATATATGCCCCCAGTGCCAGATATTCCCGCCCAGTGCCATATATGCCCCCAGTGCCAGATATTCCCCCCCAGTGCCATATATGCCCCAGTGCCAGATAACCCCCCCCCCAGTGCCAGATATTCCCCCCAGTGCCAGATATGCCCCAGTACCAGATATTCCCCCCCTCCCCCAGTGCCATATATGCCCCCAGTGCCAGATATTTCTTCCCCTACCTCCCGCCGCCGCTTTTTGGAGGGACACGGAGGGCACAGCTCGCCTCTCCTGTGTCCCTCCTGCTGCATCATCTCCGGCGGCCGCGGGTCTAATAGGGGGAAGTGCCGGTTCGTGAGCCAATTAGAGCTCACGGACGGCACTTCCCCCTATTAGACCCGCGGCCGCCGGAGATGATGCAGGAGGGACACAGGGAGGCGCGCTGTGCCCTCTGTGTCCCTCCAACAAGCGGCGGAGGGAAGGAGACCCGCAGACTGACATGCGGACGCTCGTCCGCATGTCAGTCTGCTGTAAATCAGTGGCGCCCCTGCAGCCCCTCGCCCCCAAGCCACCGCGAGGGCTGCGGGGGCAGTAGTTACTCTACTGAGTCAGGACTACTGGGGACCCAACGACTTTCTGGGATGAGATGACAACTCCCGGATACAGGACTTCTGAGGACAAGAATGACCGGATACAGCAGGACTGGAACAGACTCTCAGCAAACCAAAGCAGCATGCAGGAAGCTATTACCGGCGTCTGTGAGAAGCACTGAGAAGGTATTTAGCAGGGAGTCCTCCAATCAGCTGTTCAGAGCCTGATTGGTATTAATGCCGTGCAGCTGCCTTGCTGCACGGCCAGAAGACAAGTGTGTGTGCGTGTGTAACTAGACCCTGCAACGGGTAACGCGGTCCGCCCGTGGCGTCCCCGTTGCTAGGGTCCGTGCGGCTCAGCGCGCCCGGCGTCTAGCATTGCTAGGAAGCCGGCGGCTGAACGCGCACGGCGTCCCTAGTTGCTAGGCGCCGGGACGCGCGGACATTGCGGACCCCGGCGCCTAACACCTTGGTCACCAGGATCCAGGCCTGAATCCCGAACCTGCGTCCCTCCAGGAGATGAGACATTTGTAGCCACCACAGGAGCGAAATTCTGGCTTTCGCTGACAAGATTATCCTTTGATGCATGTGGAGATGTGACCCTGACCACTTGTCCAGTAGGTCCCACTGGAAGACCCTGGCATGGAATCTGCTATATTGTAGCGCCTCCTAAGCCGCTACCATTTTCCCAACAGGCGAATGCACTGATGAATTGATACTGTTCTTGGTCTAAAAAGTTGTTTGACCATGCTCTGGATCTCCTGAGCCTTTTCCACCGGTAATAATATTTTCTGTACCTCGGTGTCCAGTATCATTCCCAAAAATGATAATCTCATTGTCGGTTCCAACTGGGATTTTGGAAAAGTTGATGATCCAACCATGCTGTTGAAGCACCTTCAGGGATAATGCTATGTTTGTCCCTGGATCTCGCTTTTATGAGGTGATCATCCAAGTATGGAATTATGTTGACTCCTTGTTTGCGAAGGAGAACCATCATCTCCGCCATCACCTTGGTGAATATTCTCGGAGCCGTGGAGAGCCCGAACGGTAATGTCTGGAATTGGTAGTGGCAATCCTGAACCGCAAACCTCAGGTGTGCGGATGTGGCGGGTAAATGGGGACATGCAAGTAAGCATCCTTGATGTCCACTGACACCAGAAATTCCTTTTCTTCCAAGCTGGAAATCACTGCTCTCAAGGAATCCATCTTGAATTTGAATCTTTTCAAATAAAGATTCAGAGATTTTAGGTTTAAAATCGGGTTGACCGAGCCAACCGGCTTCGGTACCATAAACAGGCTTCAATAAAAGCCTTGGTTCCTTTGTTCGGTAGGAACCAATGCAATTACTTTGTCTTGACATAATTTGTGTATTGCGTTCAGGACATTTGTGCTGTCTTGAGCAGAAACTGGCAAGGCTGATTTGAAAAATCGGCATGGGAAGGTCTTGAAATTCCAAATTGTAACCTTGGGATATTATCTGTAAAATCCAGGGATCCAGGTCTGAGCGAAGCCAGACCTGGCTGAAAAATAGTAGACGTGCCCCCACCCGATCGCACTCCCGCAGAGGAGCCCCAGCGTCATGCTGTGGCTTTTGCAGAAGTAGTTGCTGACTTCTGCTCCTGGGAGCCTGAGGGTGTTGTAGGTTTTCTACCTTTTCCTCTCACCTTTCCTGTGAAAAAAGGGATAGTTTTAGCCTTTTTGTACTTGTTGGGCCGAAAGGACTGCATAGTATGAGAATGATATACTTTTTTAGCCGGTGCAGCTGCCGACGGCAGAAATGCTGACTTGCCAGATGTAGTAGTTGATATCATGGCATCTAGTTTCTCTCCAAAGAGGGCCTCACCATTGTAAGGGAGCGCCTCAATATTTCTTTTGGATTCTGCGTCTGCATTCCATTGTCGGATCCAGAGCGTCCTGCGGGCTGAAATCGCCATAGCAGAGGCCCTTGAGCCCAGTAAGCCAACGTCCTTCATAGCCTCAACCAAGTAACCTGCAGAGTCTTTGATATGACCTAGAATTTGCAGCATGTCATCTTTATCGACCGTGTCAATATTAACAATCAAGTTATCTGCCCACTTTTCAACTGCGTTACCTACCCACGCAGAAGCAATTGTGGGCCTGAGTAATGTACCTGTAGCAACATAGATGGATTTTAAAGTCGTCTCTAATTTGCGGTCAGCAGGTTCTTTTAATGAAGCTGACCCAAGGGCAGTTAAAATGATTTTCTTTGACAACCTAGAGACTGAGGTGTCTATCATTGGGGGTGACTCCCACTTACGCCTATCCTCTTTAGGGAAAGGGTATGCTACCCGCAACCTTTTAGGGATAGCAAATCTCTTTTCCGGGTTAGCCCAGGATTCCTCAAAAAAGGTATTTAAGTCCTTAGACGGAGGAAAAGTCACCACCTGTTTTTTATTTAATTTAAAATAATCTTTTTCCTCAGGTGGAGGTGTTGTGTCAGGATATTCCAACACCTCTTTTATAGAGACTATCATACATTGAATGCTCTTAGCCAGTTTGGGATCTACCCCCCCTCAAATCCCCAGTGTCGACATCAGTATCGGAATCTGTGTCAGTGTCCCTTTGCATAATTTGGGCCAGGGACCTTTTCTGGGAACTGGAGGGGTCCCAAATGGATGTTGTAGGTGAATCAGCAAATAAAGCATCTTCCACAGACTGTCTCCAATGCTTTGTCTGTTCTTCAGACTCAGAGAATTTCCTTGCTAGTTTAGTCATATTACTCTGCAGCTTTCTCACCCACACAGGCTCTTGTGCCTGCAAATTGGGTTCCTCTGGGGAACTACATGGTACACGCATGTACAGTCACACCATTCACACACACGGGAGCTAATGGGAACATACCTACACTAATGTCTGTCAGAGGGACCCAGAGGGTATTGCCAGTCCACACCACGCGCCCTATATGTATTACATACAATGAATATAAATATATACCAAAACAGCACTTTATATCCAATGTGAAGCCCGCAGACTTCAATAAATGATGTGCTCCCCTCCCCTTCTATAACACCCTGGTACTTGTATCAGCGATGTGTGAGGAGAAGCAGCCTGCAGGATCAGTGCTCCGGCGTCTCTGTGAGGAGAAAATGGCGCCAAATGAGTGTTACAAGAAATTCTGAGGTGAAGCCCCGCCCCCTGTAATGGCGCGGTTCAGCCACAGTAATATTTATACTGGTGGGGGTAGTGTACATCAGCGGCTCACATGTATGTATATTTTGCCAGTGAGAGTATGGATTTATCATGTCCCTCACAGCGTGCCCCCCCCCCCCCGCGCGCGCCCTGCACCCTGTGCTGAGAGACATGTTGCCGCGCAGCGTCCCGCACTGCGCTGGTACCTTTATGCCGCCATGATGACCAGAGGGCCCCTCTCTGCAGGTCTCTGGTTAATACTCACCAGCCTTCTGACTTCTGGCTCTGTTAAGGGGTGGCGGCAGTGTTGTGGGAGTGAGCAGCAGCCAGGCAAGGGCTGTGTTCAGTACCCTTCAGGAGATAATGGTGTCCTGTCAGCGGAAACAGAGCCATTAAACTAACTGAGAAGTTGGTTCCTACTTCCCCCCTAAGTCCCACGAAGCAGGGAAGCTGTTGCCAGCAGCTTCCCTGTAAATAAAAAACCTAATAAAGTCTTTTTCAGTTAAACTCAGTAGAGCTTCACTGATGTGCAGCCAGTCTCCCGGGCACATTTTCTAAACTGAGGTCTGGAGGAGGGGCATAGAGGGAGGAGCCAGTTCACACTGTTGAAAAGTCTTAAAGTGCCGAAGGCTCCTGCGGAACCGTCTATACCCCATGGTACTAAAATGGACCCCAGCATCCTCTAGGACGTAAGAGAAAGTCATTTACCAGTGATTTATAACATCCCCTTCAGTGGTATTACACTTTAAACAAAGTATTACAGTAATGTGCTTTAAAATCGGATAGTTACCTGTTAAAATGTTTTATCCCACCTTAACAATCAATTTCCTTTATGCGGCTAACTTCCGCTTGCGTAAATATGCACTCACGTTTCCCGCCTTCTGTGCGTTCACGTGTGTACCCGTGCATCGCTGTATACGCGTCCACGTACTATTGTACTATGACATGTGTATACTTGCGTACGCAAATGTGTATCGCTGCGTACTTTTGCACGCAGCTTGCCACACTGTCTTACCCAACTCTAGCAATACAATAAAACATTTTAAAAAAACACTATTTGTATTGTATTGTAGTAGTTAGATAAATGCTTCCACGTTCCCTTTGAGCACCGGAAGTCCCCTGCCGGAAAGCTTCCGCTACGTGCTACCTAAACATTTAGGCAGGAACGGAGCTTCACTTATGAAATGCAAATATTTTGCGAATTTTCATTAACAATAACACTTTAACAATCAATTTTAAAACACTTCAATATAATATGGCTATTGACTATAATTTAAATACTATGATTCAGATTGGATAGCTATCTTGCAGAACATACACTGATATAAATATACATATTTTATATAATAATATTTATATATTATATATATATTTATATATATATATATATATATACACACACAATTTATTACACTCTTATGAAACCGTCACACAGCATATATTTTTATACACATATACTGATCATGGCTTCCACAGCAGCATTAATTTGCATATCAACAGATGTTCACATGCTTGCTGTATTCTGGTTCTAGAGTGGTTGAACAGGTTCATTAACATTTCAATTGCCTATCTTGTAGCAAGCAGAGTGTTAACAAATCCTGGGGGGAAAAAACCTCTATCATCTGTGTGTAATTTTTACATCAAGCTAAGTATTTATCTCACTATTACTCTCTCTAGGCCCAATTGAAACACTATTTATAATTGACTATGGCATGGGTTAGTTAAATTCATTGGTAACTTTTAAATGGTGATGAATTTGTACATATATATTGTTTATTTGTGACAAAGGAAACAGATTGCTTAACAAACTGAAAGTCAGCTGTTAGCTAGGTGGATAGAGAGTGACCTAAAATGGCCCCTGCTCCTCCCCCTTCCCAAGCCATGTGCATGGACAAAATGGTGATCACACCATGCGGCCAGAATATAAACACTCTATCCTTCATCACAAATAAATCACAAATTATACAAGCACAGGAAGACTGTTACTTCAGGCCTGTGTTAGCAGTATGCGAATAGGCCTCAGCATGCTAACACAGCTATATCCATACTATGTACCAACTTTTAACGCTCTTTAAATTTACTTAACAGATAAGTAATCCAATCTGAATCAAACATGACTTATTGAACCTCGTTTAGCAACAATAAAAATACGCTGTAGCATTTCTAATATTGTGCGTTTTTGTCACACTCATGTAACAAAGAAATCTATTGTCCCTTGATTCATATCAGCGCCTTACTGATAACACAAAAAAGGCATGCGATTCAGCAGCATCTAGATGCGTCCATCCTTAGCTGGTAGAACACAGCGCATCTGTACACCGCATCATTAAGTACGTGATATCGCGGTCATAGCCCCCAACTGTACATTTCAAATGATTTCTAAATAAACATTTCAATGTGCCAGCGTTAATATATACTGCGGACGCAAGGCGCATCTTATTACCATATATGATAAAGTGCACTGAACGTTGCAGCCCTATGTCCCTTAAGGGAAAGCAAGCAGTCGCACACATAATATTACTGAGGTCCAACGCTCAGAGATGTATATATATTTGATATTAAAAGGGTATGCATACGATATAACATATGTACAGTATATCATTAGGTATAACATGTGTATATATATGGTTACAGAGTTACAATTACACAAGAAGCAGTTATAGTTACATATAAATCAGTTACAGCCAGCATACTTCACCATGTTGCTCAGAGCACACTCGTCTCTCTCTCTCTATCTCTCTCTCTCTCTCTCTGCAAGCAACTAACAGAGCTTCCTGGGTGAGGGGAAATACCTATAAATTGTGTATTGGGGGAGGTACGTGTCTGGGGCTGAGTCTTCTATTATTGGTCCAGGGGAGGGAGGTCTCTCATTCATGATGTGTTATTGGTCAGTTCATATGCAAGCAAGGTCCAGTTTGATGATGCAATTATAGGGGTTAGCCACTGGTTTTTGCTGCACACATGCTGTCTTCAGGAAATCCTTGTTCACTTTAGAATGTGGCTTCATATTCATACATTTAATTATAACTAATCATTGCAATGTGCTACAATCTACCCATAGCTATGAAATTAACATACACATTCTCCTGATCATTTTGACACTAAGCATGATGTGTTTAACTTGTTCCGTTCCAATAATACATATATATCTGATGTTACACTCTATTATATAATTTAATACAAAATGATGCTAAACATGTTTTGTCTATGTGTTCTATGAATATGTTGTATATGCCTTTGTGGCTTCTCTGTGTGAATGTGTATGCTACCGTATATATGCGCAAAATGCATGAACAGAGACCCATATGTGTGGAGTTTGTATGTGGTGTGTATGTAATATTGTTGACTTCGACAGCACAAATCCAGGAAATTCCAAAGGGTTCACATACTTTTTCTTGCAATTGTATATATATATATATATATCCACAACAAAGGTGCACTCACCAGGGACTTTTTTCATGCAAACAGTTCCATGAGGAATTTTATTACTCACATCACCAGTGCAATAACATGGTAAGTCGACGTTTCTGTTAACATAACGTAACCTTCTTCATGACAACATATCCAGACGGTTGGAAGGACAGAGACAAACTGTGAGCTGCACTGGATCCCCTTATATATACCCATCCATGTTATCCAATCAGCTCTTCCCCTTTTGCAGGTAACTTACTCACAGGCACTTTAAACATATCACCACAATCCTCAAAGTACAAGGGAACCTTTTATATAAACCCCCTGATGTGGAAACTACCAAAAGCGCCACGTACCTGTAAGTACCTGACCCAAAATAACTTTAATCACACCATCAGCGCCGCTTGACTTTCGGTATGCGTTCCATCTACCCGGAAGTCAGCCGCGAGTGCGCTCCACCGGCCGGAAATGCCGCCGGAAGCGCTTGCAAAGCGCGTTACTTTGCATAGCGTCCCAGCTCCTGGGGAAACATGTAATAAGGAACCTAATCACCACTACCATATCAGTCAATATCATAGGATTAGCATACAGGGGTAACCAGGCAACTCACAGCCACAAATAGTATTAAAACAACAACAAAGTTAAAAAGACATATAACATAACATAGCATCCTACACATTATTAGGTCTGAGGCATTAAAGCATCTAGAAAATCTAATTTTCCAGATGCCTAAAAATGAAAGCTCAAGCAACCTACATACTGTATACTGCAAATGAATCAGGCATGTATCCACATGCAATTATCCATTAATATGCAGCTGTCATATAGTACCAACCACTTTCCAAATACTCCAACATAAATTCACACAAAGATACTGAAGCAGTTATATTCGTTTAACCCTTTGGGTGATACTACAAGAGAAACAGAAATAGTGAACCACTGCGCTCAGGCGGCTGCAGTTGCGTAATACCCGGTGTCACTCAACACCAGGGATCATGGACCTAAACAAACAGAAATGGGCACTACCTCAACTGCGCACAGCTTACAACGTCCAGTAAAGTGTCTCTAAACCTTTAGAAGGACAATATTTGAAAGAGATTCTTCCTCTAATCCTTCCTTTCTTGGTCCAATATGTGGGTAACTCCCCTCTGAGATGGTCCAATGTCCCTCAAAGAAAGAAGAAATGGGAGAAACGGTATCGTATAATCAGTCCCAAGTTCAAGATGGCTGGTCGTTTAGAGACTTTTTTGTTTGACGAGTTGTTTCGTACCATACTCACGTCTCAAAAGGAAGAGTTTCCACACATAAAGGTTTCTTTATGGGTTCAGACTTCTCCCAACAGGGCGGAGGATGGCTCTTACTTCTTTTCCAGTTCTCCCCGAGCGATATCACACCGTGAGGGATAATGAAGAAAAGAACAGCTCAATTAATAGACCACAATGAAGTCTATTACACCAGTCCGTATTTTAGCCGGAAGGATAAGCCAGCTTACCATACTCACACAAATTAAGTATTCAATAAAGCACATAAAGGTATCTTTTAACCATGATTCATATTATAGATAAATTGGAATGTCGATGGGTGAGCGTACCCCACTTACAATCTTCCTAGATGATGTCTAGCCCGTAGCAGTTTCTTTTTCTCCTCCTTGTACCGAAGGTGGGACTCCCCTCTTAAGTACTCCCAATCTCGGTGTAATAAAATTTGTATCAGAGATGGAGGTACATAAAAAAGGTTTTTATTTCAATATTAAAAATAAGGTAAGACAAACAGGACCAAAAAATCCTAATGGACCATCCAGATGATGTTTAGCACGATCAGAAAGATGAGATAGATCCGGATTACCTCACCTTAATAATGGTGATCTGGAAGGTCCTCAGGTAGTATATAGCCCTCACACCAACGCGTTTCGACCAGGAGGTCTTTTTCAAGGTGTGTAGGGAGGGCTACTGGGTATCTATTTATACCCTCTAACAGGAAGTTCTCTCAATATGGGAGGGGTCAGTGTATAGTACATTTGTCAATGGTTAAAAAATGAATAACAGGCAAAGATAATACATATAGTCCGGTGTAGATGCACAGACCGTCCTTTAACCACTTTATAATAGAGCTTAAATTCAGCTAAAACCCGTAGGTTAACTTCATAAACCTTAATAGGCAATGCTGTGCGTTCCACCTGCCGATGGTGGAACGCACAGCTTCCGCCGGAAGTGTGTATTTATCCGGGAGCTTGCGGCGTGTGTATATCCGGGAACGAGCGGCGTGCGTTCCATCATGTCCTTGTGGAACACATCGTCGCTAGAGGTCACGTCATTATGAAGTGGCGAGTAGCCAGCTTCATACGTCGGAGTCAGTGTGCGGCGTGCGTTCCACCCGCTCGCTGTGGAACGCACCGCTACCGGAAGTAGCGTCACTCTGATGCGAGCCGGAAGGAGGAGAAACGGAGGATTAAAAATGCTGATGCGTTCCACTGACCTCGGTGGAGCGCATATAAGATAAAAAGGCATTTAAAAGTACCTTATATTGCCCCCTTGTTAAAATGGTGAATACTCAATAAATAGGATATATTAAAATTAATCAGTGAAGCGCGTATATAAGATATAAGGGATCCTTATGTCAGCTATTAATCATAATAAGTAATACATATTAGCTGATTAATCTAAATACAGTTTACATGTAAATAAATTAATTTTTTACAGATAAATAAATTAATTTTTTACAATACATACACAATAAAAAATTCCTAAAATATAACAGATAAGTGGATAATCTGGATGGTGAGTATATTAATCACTATATCATAGGTAAGTGGTAAAATACCAATACATACATAGGGAGCAAGGTTAGGGGAGGAGAAGGAGAAGGGCAAGGGAAGGGAAAATAAATGAGTGATAAAGGTTGTTCATTTGTTCATACTTATAGGAACCATTTAATTTCAAAATCAAGGTTCATACCTCTGGGTTGTAAAGTCCCCAGATTAAAAATGGCCCTCATTTCCGCCTTCGCCAATCTTTCTTCAATGTTTGCACTTCTCCAATTATTTGGGGCTAGTTGTATCCCACAAAAAAAGGCAATTTCCGATGTTTTACACATATGATCTTTTTTGAAATGTGATGAGATCCCATGAGTTTCCACCCCTTTCTTGATGTTTCTGAGATGTTCACTCATTCTTTCCTTTAATTTTCGCGTAGTTCTTCCAACATACTGTTTATTACAAGTGCATTGAACTAAATATATAACATTTTTACTGTCACAGGTAATAAAATCCTTGATCTCATCACATTTCAAAAAAGATCATATGTGTAAAACATCGGAAATTGCCTTTTTTTGTGGGATACAACTAGCCCCAAATAATTGGAGAAGTGCAAACATTGAAGAAAGATTGGCGAAGGCGGAAATGAGGGCCATTTTTAATCTGGGGACTTTACAACCCAGAGGTATGAACCTTGATTTTGAAATTAAATGGTTCCTATAAGTATGAACAAATGAACAACCTTTATCACTCATTTATTTTCCCTTCCCTTGCCCTTCTCCTTCTCCTCCCCTAACCTTGCTCCCTATGTATGTATTGGTATTTTACCACTTACCTATGATATAGTGATTAATATACTCACCATCCAGATTATCCACTTATCTGTTATATTTTAGGAATTTTTTATTGTGTATGTATTGTAAAAAATTAATTTATTTATCTGTAAAAAATTTATTTATTTACATGTAAACTGTATTTAGATTAATCAGCTAATATGTATTACTTATTATGATTAATAGCTGACATAAGGATCCCTTATATCTTATATACGCACTTCACTGATTAATTTTAATATATCCTATTTATTGAGTATTCACCATTTTAACAAGGGGGCAATATAAGGTACTTTTAAATGCCTTTTTATCTTATATGCGCTCCACCGAGGTCAGTGGAACGCATCAGCATTTTTAATCCTCCGTTTCTCCTCCTTCCGGCTCGCATCAGAGTGACGCTACTTCCGGTAGCGGTGCGTTCCACAGCGAGCGGGTGGAACACACGCCGCACACTGACTCCGACGTATGAAGCTGGCTACTTGCCACTTCATAATGACGTGACCTCTAGCGACGATGCGTTCCACAAGGACATGATGGAACGCACGCCGCTCGTTCCCGGATATACACACGCCGCAAGCTCCCGGATAAATACACACTTCCGGCGGAAGCTGTGCGTTCCACCATCGGCAGGTGGAACGCACAGCATTGCCTATTAAGGTTTATGAAGTTAACCTACGGGTTTTAGCTGAATTTAAGCTCTATTATAAAGTGGTTAAAGGACGGTCTGTGCATCTACACCGGACTATATGTATTATCTTTGCCTGTTATTCATTTTTTAACCATTTACAAATGTACTATACACTGACCCCTCCCATATTGAGAGAACTTCCTGTTAGAGGGTATAAATAGATACCCAGTAGCCCTCCCTACACACCTTGAAAAAGACCTCCTGGTCGAAACGCGTTGGTGTGAGGGCTATATACTACCTGAGGACCTTCCAGATCACCATTATTAAGGTGAGGTAATCCGGATCTATCTCATCTTTCTGATCGTGCTAAACATCATCTGGATGGTCCATTAGGATTTTTTGGTCCTGTTTGTCTTACCTTATTTTTAATATTGAAATAAAAACCTTTTTTATGTACCTCCATCTCTGATACAAATTTTATTACACCGAGATTGGGAGTACTTAAGAGGGGAGTCCCACCTTCGGTACAAGGAGGAGAAAAAGAAACTGCTACGGGCTAGACATCATCTAGGAAGATTGTAAGTGGGGTACGCTCACCCATCGACATTCCAATTTATCTATAATATGAATCATGGTTAAAAGATACCTTTATGTGCTTTATTGAATACTTAATTTGTGTGAGTATGGTAAGCTGGCTTATCCTTCCGGCTAAAATACGGACTGGTGTAATAGACTTCATTGTGGTCTATTAATTGAGCTGTTCTTTTCTTCATTATCCCTCACGGTGTGATATCGCTCGGGGAGAACTGGAAAAGAAGTAAGAGCCATCCTCCGCCCTGTTGGGAGAAGTCTGAACCCATAAAGAAACCTTTATGTGTGGAAACTCTTCCTTTTGAGACGTGAGTATGGTACGAAACAACTCGTCAAACAAAAAAGTCTCTAAACGACCAGCCATCTTGAACTTGGGACTGATTATACAATACCGTTTCTCCCATTTCTTCTTTCTTTGAGGGACATTGGACCATCTCAGAGGGGAGTTACCCACATATTGGACTAAGAAAGGAAGGATTAGAGGAAGAATCTCTTTCAAATATTGTCCTTCTAAAGGTTTAGAGACACTTTACTGGACGTTGTAAGCTGTGCGCAGTTGAGGTAGTGCCCATTTCTGTTTGTTTCTTTGGGTGATACTGTCTCAAGCGAATGAATCCACCTTGCTTCTTTTTTTAGCAGGATAAGTCCTCTGTCACCCCCTCTTTTTAGAAGAGCCACCCAGTCAATCATAATATACTTCAAGGTAGACAACTGGTGATACATTTCACGAAAGTGTGCTGCCACTGATTTGTCTGTCACTCCTTTTTCGAATGCCAGTTTGATATCCAACTGGTGTTGTGTCATCCTGCCCCTAAACGTATTGGTCGTCTTGCCCACATACATGAGCCCACACGGACAAGTAAGGAAGTAAATAACATGGTCCATGAGACACGTTAGATGATGCCTTAAAAAAACTATTTTTCCACTCTGTGGATGAGGAAAAGATTGTACAGCAAGCATGGAGCGACATGTTATACATCCCAGGCACAGAAAGCAACCATTCTTTGTAACCAACCAGTTGTCTTTATCCCTGGACTTGGTCTGGCTGATAGTCCTGTATAGAAGATCTTTCAGGTTCGGTCCCCTTTTAACACTCAGTAGAGGTGGGGTTCTACCTGCTACACCCAAATTTCCATCCAAGGCCACAAAAGACCAGTGTCTTTTTATCGAGCGCTGAACTGTCCTTAAACTGGTGTCACATCTTACACCCAAGACCATCCTTTCCGAACATTTTCATTCCGCCGCACTCTTGGCCTTGGACACAAACACTTTCAGTGCCCTGGTGAGGCAACTGTCGATTGTCCTTGATTTGTAACCTCTATCAAGGAATCTCTGCTCGGTGTCACCGAATTGTTTCTCTTCAAGATCAATTCAGAATTATTCCTTAGAACTCGCAAGAATTGCGACACAGGTAGTTTAGTTTTCAACGCATCTGGATGGTGACTTGAGGAGGAATGTAGAGTGTTACGAACTGTCTCTTTTCAAAACAGGGTATGTGCCAACCTATTATCCTTTTTGAACAGTTTGGCCCCGGCATACACCAACATCTGTATGGATAGGTATGAAAATGAATACATTCTACCAAAATATGGGGATAAAATTATATACTTCAAAAGATTCATTGATGATGTATTTATAATCTGGAGAGGTGATAAAGGATCATTTTTTAAAATGGTTGTTGAGCTTAACCACATAAATAGCCCAATACGTTTTAGTGCGTCCGCCGATAAATATCGGATGAACTTTCTTGACATCCAACTGTTCAAATAGGATATAAATATATATATATATATATATATATATATATATATATATAGAAAGTATTTAGCAGCACTCCCAGTCTCAGAACATCAATGTCCGGTGCCCTCACGAACCCGTATGGCGGCGGGTGAAATACAGAATCTTGTCGGCGGCACTCCGGTATACAAATAGGTACAAACACAGGTACGTGGAAACAACGTTTCGAAGTTTTATTTACTTCGTCCTCAGGTTATAACAATATAACAAAGCACATACCTTATATCCCTTCCCCATGTGCGGTGAGCTCCGGCGTGGACCCGGCGTTCAGACGCCCACAAATGACGTCATCCTGCCGTCCCACCTGCCAGAAGAATCACCTGAAGTTAATACCAATTAAAACAGCACAAAAACCAGCACCATTGCATGAAAGAAAAACACAACATTAAAAACAAAAGTTACAGCGACACTGATACAGTCATATAATGCATGAACTACAATAGACCTGTCACGGTGAAAGTATAACATATCATAACACCAGTATAATTGTACAATACAGCCTACTAGCACAGATACCACTCAAACTAAGCTATAGAAAGCAATGTAGCCCTAATGTTTCATTAAGACCCCTTGGTGCCATAGTTTGAAGTTCATGAATCCATTTGGACTCCTTCTGTAATAACAGCTGGGACCTATTACCACCTCTCACATTTACCGGTACATGATCAATAATTATGTATTTTAAACATGCTATACTGTGTCGTGCCAAGGCAAAATGCCTTGCCACTGGTTGATCACTAGTACCGTTAAGAATGGCCTTTCTAATTGCCAATTTATGGTTGGCCATGCGTTCCCTCAATGTACAGTCGGTTTTACCGACATAGTATAAGCCACACGGGCAACTAATTAGGTAAATAATAAACTTCGTTGTACATGTCAGTCTAAATTTAATAGTGTATTTCCTCCCACTGAAGGGATGATTAAACGTATTCCCAGTCAACAGGGATCTGCACGTAGTGCAGTTAAGACACCTAAAGTAGCCCTTCCGTAAAGACAAAAAAGGATTCTGTTCACTTTGTGTAGATGATAAACCAGTGACATCAGTCCTAACTACCCAATCACGGATATTTCTACCCCTGGTGTAGGTGGGCATGATCGAGGTCTCCGACAAATTCAAATCGCTATCTGTCTGAATGATGGGCCATAAAGATTTGGTCACTTTGGAAATTGCAGCACTCCTAGTATTAAAGTGATTAACCCAAGGTAGACGAGCATTATTGGGTTTTTTCTCTTTTTGTGACAACAATAGTTGCCGATTGGTACTAAGTGCTTTTTCTTTAGCCTCCAACAGTTTATCAAGAGGGTATCCCCTCTGTCTGAACTTAATGATCATGCCATCAATCTGAGCAATCGCCTTCTCTTTCTCACTGCAAATCCTCACAGCTCGTAAAAACTGTGAGAATGGTAACCCAATTTTAGATGGAAGAGGATGAAAGCTTGAAAAATGCAGTAAGGTGTTACGATCTGTGCTCTTTTGTTATGAGCAGGGACAGTGTGAATTTTTTGGACGTATTAGTACAGTGTACTAACGGTATGATATCTACTGATTTATACCAAAAGAGCACAGATCGTAACACCTTACTGCATTTTTCAAGCTTTCATCCTCTTCCATCTAAAATTGGGTTACCATTCTCACAGTTTTTACGAGCTGTGAGGATTTGCAGTGAGAAAGAGAAGGCGATTGCTCAGATTGATGGCATGATCATTAAGTTCAGACAGAGGGGATACCCTCTTGATAAACTGTTGGAGGCTAAAGAAAAAGCACTTAGTACCAATCGGCAACTATTGTTGTCACAAAAAGAGAAAAAACCCAATAATGCTCGTCTACCTTGGGTTAATCACTTTAATACTAGGAGTGCTGCAATTTCCAAAGTGACCAAATCTTTATGGCCCATCATTCAGACAGATAGCGATTTGAATTTGTCGGAGACCTCGATCATGCCCACCTACACCAGGGGTAGAAATATCCGTGATTGGGTAGTTAGAACTGATGTCACTGGTTTATCATCTACACAAAGTGAACAGAATCCTTTTTTGTCTTTACGGAAGGGCTGCTTTAGGTGTCTTAACTGCACTACGTGCAGATCCCTGTTGACTGGGAATACGTTTAATCATCCCTTCAGTGGGAGGAAATACACTATTAAATTTAGACTGACATGTACAACGAAGTTTATTATTTACCTAATTAGTTGCCCATGTGGCTTACACTATGTCGGTAAAACCGACTGTACATTGAGGGAACGCATGGCCAACCATAAATTGGCAATTAGAAAGGCCATTCTTAACGGTACTAGTGATCAACCAGTGGCAAGGCATTTTGCCTTGGCACGACACAGTATAGCATGTTTAAAATACATAATTATTGATCATGTACCGGTAAATGTGAGAGGTGGTAATAGGTCCCAGCTGTTATTACAGAAGGAGTCCAAATGGATTCATGAACTTCAAACTATGGCACCAAGGGGTCTTAATGAAACATTAGGGCTACATTGCTTTCTATAGCTTAGTTTGAGTGGTATCTGTGCTAGTAGGCTGTATTGTACAATTATACTGGTGTTATGATATGTTATACTTTCACCGTGACAGGTCTATTGTAGTTCATGCATTATATGACTGTATCAGTGTCGCTGTAACTTTTGTTTTTAATGTTGTGTTTTTCTTTCATGCAATGGTGCTGGTTTTTGTGCTGTTTTAATTGGTATTAACTTCAGGTGATTCTTCTGGCAGGTGGGACGGCAGGATGACGTCATTTGTGGGCGTCTGAACGCCGGGTCCACGCCGGAGCTCACCGCACATGGGGAAGGGATATAAGGTATGTGCTTTGTTATATTGTTATAACCTGAGGACGAAGTAAATAAAACTTCGAAACGTTGTTTCCACGTACCTGTGTTTGTACCTATTTGTATACCGGAGTGCCGCCGACAAGATTCTGTATTTCACCCGCCGCCATACGGGTTCGTGAGGGCACCGGACATTGATGTTCTGAGACTGGGAGTGCTGCCAAATACTTTCTATTGATGTGGACAAGCTTGCTGACAGGTAGCAGAGTGTCCATGGCTTAAGTACCCACACCGTTTATTCATCCTGTTTTCTACTGTGCCTCTCCATTTGTCAGCCTGCCATGGCTGAATTGAATTTACCGGTTGGCACTGATACGGTCGAGCATGTAAATCTGGCATTACTAACACAAGGAACCACATTAACTTTTTCTGAAGCTGAGGCTGAAGCCATCTTACGTGACAGAGGACTCAAAGATGATTCTGATGTGCAGTCTGCTGATATGTTATATAGAGACTGGCTAAAATTAAAACAGAAAGAGATAGATTATCTCTATCACGGAATAACTCTAAGCGATTACTACAAGGAAAAACGTATACCACGTGGGTTTAGAATCCGCAATGCCCCGACCATTGGGCGCTATAACACTACATTTTGTAAATGCTGGATTGCCATCCTGAATAAGTGCAGCTTTGATCTCCTCTTACTAGTTATTGAGGAGTCGACACGGGAACTGTCGATCTCAAGAGAAAAAATCGCTGCCTTTGAACAAAAACACAAGGAGGCTATCATCAGAGATACACGATGCAACTGGTTAGAAAAACTTGAAAAGCAAATATCTTCATATCGCAAAGAGTTAATTCAATTTAAAAGAAACAAATTGGCTAAAGTCAATGCTGATTATAAACAAAACCGTGTATATTTGTGGGCATGCGGGACACGTAATGACCGACAACGGTTTGTACGACAACGCAATTACAAACAACTCTGGCAATCAGATTCGTCAGCAGATAAGAACACCAATAGCGATTCGGACATTCCCTCAGATGCTACAACTTCCACTACCAGGTCCCCTTTAGGGGCACGCACCCGGGATACAGGCACCGACAGAGGCGGTGGACGCGCCGAGGCGGCCAATGGAAAAGGTCGGGGACGTGGCAGAGTGGGACGTCCTCCACTGTATCGGAAGAAATAGTGTTCAATCTATCTTCGCATAATTTTTCTCCAACAGAACTGCAGGTGTTGAGAAAGGGTCTGTCCTTTGTACCCACTGTGAGATTTAATTCTTTCCAGTGGGAAGTGGAGAGGTATAAACTCAACCGTCAATTAAAATTACATGAGCACTTTAGGGGTGCAAAGAGTACCACACCTGCAAATGTGGCGGACAAATTACCTCCTAAGTTATCCAAATTACAAACCCGTAGTAAGTTTGACCCTATTTCCAACAATGCAACGATTAAGACCTTTGGTCGTTTATTAAATCATAATGTGTCTGTTGAAAATGTTTCTAATATGCATGCGAAGAGGTATAACAACTTGAGTGAATCTGAGTATCAAGCATTGAGAGATTTGGCATCCTATCCTGATATCACAATACGCCCCGCCGACAAAGGTGGGGGTATTGTGATACAGGATTTGAATACATATAAAGATGAATTATATCGTCAATTAAGTGACTCCACGGTGTATAAGGTTTTGAAGGGTGACCCTACTGGGACCTTTGCTCAAATTTTATATGAGAAATTACAGGGGGCAGTTGATGCAGGGATCATTTCTAGCAGTTTAATGAAAGCACTGATTGTTGAATATCCTGTGGTCCCTGTCTTATACTCATTGCCCAAGATACACAAAAGTCTTGAAAACCCTCCTGGGCGCCCCATTATAGCTGCCCGTAAGGGACTATTTCAGAATGTAGCCACTTATCTTGATACTCTGTTGCAACCATGTATTGTTAACAGAAATAGATATTTGTTGGATACTACTTCTTTTATCAATCATTTGCAAGAGTTAGGGAAAATTCCCTGTAACAGTGTATTGTGTAGTATAGACATTTCTAGTCTCTATACAGTAATTCCCAATGAAGCAGGGTTATTGGCAGTGCGGAAACTCATTGAGGGTAATCCCCTGTATGTTGGGCCAGATGTTAATTTTGTGGTTGATCTATTGGAAATGACATTGACTCACAATGATTTCATTTTTGACGGCAAGTTTTATCTTCAGACGTCTGGGTGTGCGATGGGGTCCCCTGTGGCCCCGTCGTATGCGAATCCATATATGTTTGCAGCTGAGCAAGAAATCTTTTTCGATAATAGTTCTATTGCTGGAGCCATCATCTTGTACTTACGGTACATAGATGATGTGTTTATCATCTGGTCACAATCTGAGGAGGAACTTAGCAATGTTATTAATACACATAATCAGTCCAGACACCCCATCAAATTTACTTGTGTTATGAGCAGGGACAGTGTGAATTTTTTGGACGTATTAGTACAGTGTACTAACGGTATGATATCTACTGATTTATACCAAAAGAGCACAGATCGTAACACCTTACTGCATTTTTCAAGCTTTCATCCTCTTCCATCTAAAATTGGGTTACCATTCTCACAGTTTTTACGAGCTGTAAGGATTTGCAGTAAGAAAGAGAAGGCGATTGCTCAGATTGATGGCATGATCATTAAGCTCAGACAGAGGGGATACCCTCTTGATAAACTGTTGGAGGCTAAAGAAAAAGCACTTAGTACCAATCGGCAACTATTGTTGTCACAAAAAAGAGAAAAAACCCAATAATGCTCGTCTACTTTGGGTTAATCACTTTAATACTAGGAGTGCTGCAATTTCCAAAGTGACCAAATCTTTATGGCCCATCATTCAGACAGATAGCGATTTGAATTTGTCGGAGACCTCGATCATGCCCACCTACACCAGGGGTAGAAATATCCGTGATTGGGTAGTTAGAACTGATGTCACTGGTTTATCATCTACACAAAGTGAACAGAATCCTTTTTTGTCTTTACGGAAGGGCTGCTTTAGGTGTCTTAACTGCACTACGTGCAGATCCCTGTTGACTGGGAATACGTTTAATCATCCCTTCAGTGGGAGGAAATACACTATTAAATTTAGACTGACATGTACAACGAAGTTTATTATTTACCTAATTAGTTGCCCGTGTGGCTTACACTATGTCGGTAAAACCGACTGTACATTGAGGGAACGCATGGCCAACCATAAATTGGCAATTAGAAAGGCCATTCTTAACGGTACTAGTGATCAACCAGTGGCAAGGCATTTTGCCTTGGCACGACACAGTATAGCATGTTTAAAATACATAATTATTGATCATGTACCGGTAAATGTGAGAGGTGGTAATAGGTCCCAGCTGTTATTACAGAAGGAGTCCAAATGGATTCATGAACTTCAAACTATGGCACCAAGGGGTCTTAATGAAACATTAGGGCTACATTGCTTTCTATAGCTTAGTTTGAGTGGTATCTGTGCTAGTAGGCTGTATTGTACAATTATACTGGTGTTATGATATGTTATACTTTCACCGTGACAGGTCTATTGTAGTTCATGCATTATATGACTGTATCAGTGTCGCTGTAACTTTTGTTTTTAATGTTGTGTTTTTCTTTCATGCAATGGTGCTGGTTTTTGTGCTGTTTTAATTGGTATTAACTTCAGGTGATTCTTCTGGCAGGTGGGACGGCAGGATGACGTCATTTGTGGGCGTCTGAACGCCGGGTCCACGCCGGAGCTCACCGCACATGGGGAAGGGATATAAGGTATGTGCTTTGTTATATTGTTATAACCTGAGGACGAAGTAAATAAAACTTCGAAACGTTGTTTCCACGTACCTGTGTTTGTACCTATTTGTATACCGGAGTGCCGCCGACAAGATTCTGTATATATATATATATATATATATATATATATATACACACAGAGGAAAAACCACAGCACTCACCACACCAGAAGCGGGGCACAGCTATGCACTTACCACTCACAGGGTGGGGTGCATGTAACACTGCACTCTCCACCACAGAAGCGGGTACACAGCTGTACTTACCACTCACAGGGCGGGGTGCATGTAGCCCATGACCACATCGCTCTAATAAATACAAACAGAGAACCCAGCACTCACCAAAGTAAACTCACTTATCCTCAACAATTCAATAAATAAATGATGGGGGTTTAGTTGGTGGATTGGCCAATGCACGGAAGCCTGCATACCGATTTTCAAGGTACCCCACCTTCATGCAGGTCCTACACTATCACAGAGTCTTAAAACCTGACTACTTCACTGCTGCATCATCTGCCTGCTAGATGTAATGTGTACCTGCCACAGACTTTATGGCTTTTAAAGGCACACTAGTCACCTATTGCACTGGCTCAAAGATGATTGCTAAAGAACAGCGGAGACAGGCACCCCTGTGTGGACTTTATTATCCTGAACCTGTCTCCGCTGTTCTTTAGCAATCATCTTTGAGCCAGTGCAATAGGTGACTAGTGTGCCTTTAAAAGCCATAAAGTCTGTGGCAGGTACACATTACATCTAGCAGGCAGATGATGCAGCAGTGAAGTAGTCAGGTTTTAAGACTCTGTGATAGTGTAGGACCTGCATGAAGGTGGGGTACCTTGAAAATCGGTATGCAGGCTTCCGTGCATTGGCCAATCCACCAACTAAACCCCCATCATTTATTTATTGAATTGTTGAGGATAAGTGAGTTTACTTTGGTGAGTGCTGGGTTCTCTGTTTGTATTTATTAGAGCGATGTGGTCATGGGCTACATGCACCCCGCCCTGTGAGTGGTAAGTACAGCTGTGTACCCCACTTCTGTGGTGGAGAGTGCAGTGTTACATGCACCCCACCCTGTGAGTGGTAAGTGCATAGCTGTGCCCCGCTTCTGGTGTGGT